>NC_053023.1:190946271-191246271 GCF_003073215.2 Triticum urartu
AATGATTGTAAAAGACAACTTTATAGTTATCTATTTATGTTTTGCTCAAAAAGCTTGAATTCCTCCTGTGCGGTCGTTTTAATATAATCTGAAAGTTTTCCAGCCATCGGCTTCAGCCCCCTCGTAGGAAGTAAGGGGGTGTTCGGAAAAGCATTTAGTCACTCTTTATCCAACGTCTTGGTCCATGAAGGAGGTGATAATGCGTCGAACCAGGCAATCAGACTATAAGGCGTTAACACTTTCACTTAACCATAGGAGTTTTATGGTGGGGCTATGACATAGCCCCTGGTGTGTATGCGGCGTGTAGTGCCTTACATATCTGATGTGAAAAAGATCCCTCGTATTACACAGAGAATCGCTAAAGATTCCAATAAGTCATCAAGTGGTTGACCAACTCTCGCCGCATCATGACAGTCAGTTTTCGGCTTTCTCTACTGAGGTGCTCATCCGGTCTAGGCCATGGCACAATCGCAGTAGTTCTCCCTTTACTACCCTAGCCGATAGAGCAGAACGTAGGGTAGCAAACACAGGAGCCAGGCAACCAACTATTGACCCAAGACAATGATTCAGAGCTGATGCATATAAGACCATACTTGCGACGCCGAAGTACGCTATAGAGTTGTTCGGACTTTTACTGGCAGCTCATTCGTTCCCATGCCAAGCCCCTGGCAAGGTATGCCGAGGTGTATCTGCAGAGCACCCATTAAGGCCGTACTTATTGTTTGAAAGAGTATGAAAAATCGGCTCGGATGAGACTTACTGAGAACGGAGCGATGTGCCATTGATATATAAGAAGAAACCGCGTACCCAGCTATTTGACGTGCTCGGGGTCGGGATCAGAGGAAAGAGGGCATAGTACAGGCTCGGAATTGAGAGTGAGGTCTACAAAAAGTAATTTTGGACCTCCTGTCGCACGTCTGCGTAGCCCATCCTTGAGGAGGTGGGTCCTTAACGGAAGTAACCCCTTAGGTGAGTGTATGGATCCGAACTCCGATAGAGTCCGCTGTAGATGTTGTCTAGTTGGTCACCTGTTCTTTAAAGATGATACAGAAAAAATGAAAAAAAACATATAAAAACGTTACGGGAATGCTTGTAGGGTTGTCCATATTGTGCTTCCGCCGATGCCCATGGTATCTTGAGTGCATAGTGATGTGCCGGTGGTGCAAATTTCGCCAGTACAGTAGGTGGGTGGCGGAAGCTGAACTGCTATTTGTGTTCCGGGAGTGGTCGAACGTCGGAGGGGAACTTTTTCTGGCCCCTGGTGTTCTGCTGGCGAGCCGATCCGTCGTCTTTGTCGCCTGGTGGCCTCCTCCCCTTGTGATCAGCATTAAGTTTGCCTGCCTGCTTGAGGACCCAGCAGTTACGGTTGGTATGATTAGCTGGCCTATCAGGGTGACCGTGAATCTGACAAGGTCAGTCCAATATACTGTCAAGGGTGGATGGTCCATCCTAGTTTGCCTTTAGTGGCTTGTTCCGTTGACCGGGCTTCGGATTGTGAAATCCAGCGTTCACCGCTATGTTGCATATGTTACTACGACTGTTGTGTTCGGTTCGTCGTGGCTTGCCGTTGCCATCTCGGATTTTGGAAGTGACCGGGCCGTTGGCGTCATTGCTTTTGCAAGCAAGCCAGTTGTCTTCTCCCGTGTAGAAGCGGTTCATTAGAGCGGTGAGGGATGTCATGGATTTGGGTCCTTCCTGGCCGAGGTGACGCACGAGCCATTCATCCCGGACGCTATGTTTGAAGGCCGCGAGGGATACTGCGTCCAGACAGTCGACAATTTGGTTCTTTTTGACTAAGAACCTGGTCCAGAGCTCCCTAGCTGACTCACCGGGCTCCTAGACAATGTGACTTAAGTCATCGGCGCATAATGGCTGGACATATGTTCCCTGGAAGTTGTCTCGAAAGGCGTCTTCCAAATCTTCCCAGTTGCCAATAGAATTTTCTGGCAAACTATTTAGCCAGTAACGAGCTGGCCCTTTAAGCTTGAGAGGTAGGTATTTAATGGTGTGGAGGTCGTCTCTGCGCGCCATGTGAATATGGAGGAGGTAATCCTCGATCCATACCGCGGGGTCTGTTGTCCCATCGTATGATTCGATGTTAATGGCTTTAAACCCGTCTGGAAATTTGTGTTCCATTACTTCGTCCGTGAAGCAGAGGGGGTGTGCGGATCCTCTATGTTGGGCCACACTATGAAGCACCTCCGGCGGGCTCCATTTAAGGTGCTCAGATCGGGCATGTTCATCTCTGTAGTGTCCGAATAGGCGACCATCATCGTCGGTCGGGGTATATCTTCGTGATCTGCACATCGATCTTGTGCGCCCTGCTTTACCCTCCGTGTCTTGTTTGATATCGCGAGTGTTCCTCCGAGCTGTTTTGTTTTGACGGCCGAATGGGTTGGTATGGTGCTTTGCTTGGGCTGCTGCTTTGTCTGGGCCGAACTATGGTCGGCCCTCCGCATTGTTCGATGGTGGTATCGGCTCCATCGCCCTGCCCTCGTATTGAGGGAGCTACCTACTCTTGGGGTGGCTTTTGTCTGGGCTGCTAAGGCTGTATTTTTCGGTGGCCAAGACCTCGGTCCATCTATCATTGAGTAAGTCTTGGCTTGCTTGAAGCTGCGGCTACTTCTTTCTTAAGCCCCTTGTAGTGGCTATAAGCCGGCGTTTAAAGCGCTCCTGCTCGAGAGGTTCCTTTGGCACGGTAAAATCCTCGTTGCCAAGGATCTCCTCCTCCTCGGAGAGGGGGGGATAGTTGTTGTCCTCCGAGTCCCCACATGTGGCCTGTTCGTCAGGGCAGTCTTGCCCGCCTTCTTGTTCCTCCTGCTCGGATTCTACCTCAACAGGGTCTTCGTTGTCCGGATTATCGTCTTCTCTGGTGCTGGCAGTGTTCTCTCTTGGGCGATGAGGCCTAGAGCGTCGGTGTCCGGGCTGTGTACCAGGCGGTTTATCCTTGACTGGATCCTCCTTCTCATCGTCGAGAGCGCCGTAAGGTGTATCTAACATACACACGTCATACCAGGAAGTGCGTATCCCATGTCTAGCGGGTAGTAAGCTCTGGCCTTGCTCCTCATCATCGTCCACACCGTCGATGTCTTCGGAGCGGGGATCGGGTGTGTTGGTTACATCTTTAATAGTGGCTATGAAGTGGGCGGCGGGTGGGAAATGAAATTCTCTGTTGTCCGTCGTAAGATCGAACCGAACATAGTATGGAGACGGGTCATCTGCTAGGGATAGGTTTTTTAGCGAGTTCAGTATGTCGCCCATGGGCGAGTGTTGGAAGACATCTGCGGTGCTGAACTTGAAGATCGATAACTGATCGAGCTCGGTGTACGCGGGCTCGGAGAGTTCGGAGCTCGACATCAGAGGCGAGTCCGGGGTTCCGTTGATGCAGATACCGTACGAAGTGGAATCTGCGTGTGGCTCCAGCGCCGTGGAATCGGTAGTCCCCGTGATGGGGTTGAGCTTCCCGTCATCGGACGACTTGAACTGCTCTGGGTTTGAGGCCGGAGCTGCTACAGGAGCTATCTCCTGGATGCGGCCTGATGACAGGTTTAAGCCATGTTCATCCGGGTGATAGGGAGCAGTTGCCGTGGTCTTGAATCCGTCGAAGATCAAGTCTCCACGGATGTCTGCAATGTAATTCAAGCTCCCAAATCTGACCTGATAGCCAGGGGCATAGCTGTCGATCTGCTCAAGATGGCCAAGCGAGCTGGCCCGCAGTACGAAGCCGCCGAATACGAAGATCTGTCCAGGGAGGAAGGTTTCTCCCTGGACAACGTCATTACTGACGATCGAAGGGGCATCGAGCCTTCTGTCGACGGCACCATGGAACTCTCAATGAAAGCACCAATGTCGGTGCCAAAACCGGCAGATCTCGGGTATGGGGTCCCGAACTGTGCGTCTAGAATCGATGGTAACAGGAGACGGGGGACACGATGTTTACCCATGTTCGGGCCCTTTCTATGGAGGTAATACCCTACGTCCTGCTTGATTGATATTGATGAATATGAGTGTTACAAGAGTTGATCTACCACGAGATCGTAATGGCTAAACCCTAGAAGTCTAGCCTATGTGGGTATGGTAATGAGTATATGTGTTGTCCTTTCCGGACTACCCCCTTCGGTTTATATAGACACCGAGGGGACCTAGGGTTTACATGGAGTCGGTTACATAAGAAGGAATCTTCGGTCGCCAAGCTTGCCTTCCACGCCAAGTAGAGTCCAATCTGGACACGGTGCAGTCTTCGGCCTTCATGTCTTCACAGCCCATCAGTCCGGCCCATGGATAACAGGCCAGACGCCCGAGGACCCCTTAGTCCTGGACTCCCTCAAGCACCGCCCCGGATCCGCATCACGTCGCCGCCTCCTCCGCCCTCTCGTTGCCGGCGTTGCGAGCGCCGCCCCGGATCCGGCCTTCCCCCGTCGCCGGCGCCCCCCCCCCAGAAACTCCAGCCGCCGTCCCTCACCACTCCGATCGTCTCCCCGATGAACCTCGATCCACGTGCCGGGTCAAACCCTAGATCTGGGAGGGTGAGAATTCCACTAAGTCCTGAATCCCTGATATTTTGTGCACCTCTTCGACATGCTATATCTCGGTGACTGTGACTCCGATTCATACATATGATATGTCAAAATGTTCACCTTGTTAAGCTTTTCACGTTAGTGGCATTCTCATACATGTTACTGCCCATATTTATGCCATTAGCATCGTTGCAAAAGTGCTATAAAGTGTTAACTGCTGGTTCTTAATAGAACTTGGAGTTTTGTCATTTTTTGTTGCATTTTGTGTGTGCATCCTATGAGAATGAGGTCTACATGTGTTTTGAGCTCCATCTTGCCATATTTACGGAGGTGCAAGTATTGTATTTTTGTGATCTATGTGGTGACTAGCACAAGCATGCAAAGTAGGCTTCATAATGTTGTTGTTTTCAGGCACTTAGTGATTTTGCTAAGTCCTTTTCCTGTTGTTATTTTGATGCCATGTAAACTTGTTGCTACCATGAGATCCATGCACATTTTGAGGTAGTTCATTAAGGATGTTTTGAACATATTATTATTCTCTATTCATTCATTCCTCTGGTTGGAACTATGGAGTGCTCTAGATTGTCATTACCATGCTCTACGTTTGCAAAATAATGTTCCTCATAGATTGTTAACACGATAATCAATATTGCCATGGTTGTTTCTAGTGATGGATGTCCCCTATGAACTTGTTCTTGCCATGCCTAGCATCTTGAACATGTCTTATTACTGTTGGTATGCTTGTGTTGTCATGTAATGCTTTGTGGTGAGTGGCATGAGCTTGCAAAGTTTCTATCATGAATCTGTTTCTGCCATGTCCTGAATTTCACCAAGTCTGAATCTGTTTATAAAACTTGCTATGTTTGCATGAGTGCCATCATATTTTCTTTGCCTTTTTGGCTCATGTTCACTAAGGGCGTTTTGTCAAGTGTTGTTAGTAGAAGCATTCCATGCCTTTGTTTTCCATGATATGTTCTTGTAGCATGTCGTTTGCTCCTCCAAACATTGCTTCCTGATGTTATTTTTGACATGTTAGTATTTTCACTAAGTCTGTGAAGCTGATATCTTTTGCACTTTTGCCATGCTTGTTTGAACCTGTTCTTAGGTGATTTATCCATGGCTCAGTGTTCATGTTTTGTCAAGCATCTCTTGTGCATCAATGCCATATGCTTTGTTGCTATGTTGGAGTGTAGTAGCTTAGTTTTTTGTTGCATTCTAAGTGCTATCATGCTGTTAATCACAGATTTGCACCATTCTTGTGTTGCTAGTCATTTGCAAACCGTGCATCCGTTTCCGGTGATCCTTATATCGATTTCGACCGAAATCACCCCATATTTCCATCGGCATACTTGTCTTGACAAGTTGATGCCTTGATCATTATTTCCCTTCCGGAGCACCCATATGCATTGCACATCATATCTTGCATTCCATGCCATGTATAACATCATGTTGCTTGTGCATTGCACCATGATTGATTGTTGTTCCGTTTCTTGTGTTCTTGCTTTGGGTAGAGCCGTGAGACAAGTACGTGAATGAGGAACCTGTTGAGTACGCTAACGAGGAGCAAGCTTTCGACAACTCAGAGAACATTGCAGGCAAGATGACCATACCCTCGATATCACTTATATCTTTGCTTTGCTAGTTGTTCGTTCTATCACTATGTCGCCCTACCTACCACTTGTTATATCATGCCTCCCATATTTCCATGTCAAGCCTCTAACACACCTTCCTAGCAAACCGTTGTTTGGCTATGTTACCGCTTTTGCTCAACCCCTCTTATAGCGTTGTTAGTTGCAGGTAAAGTTGAAGTTCCATGTTTGGAACATGCATATGTTGGGATAACACAATATCTCTTATTTTAATTAATGCATCTATATACTTGGTAAAGGGTGGAAGGCTCGGCCTTTTGCCTGGTGTTTTGTTCCACTCTTGCCGCCCTAGTTTCCGTCATACCGGTGTTATGTTCCTTGATTTTGCGTTCCTTACGCGGTTGGGGTTATGGGACCCCCTTGACAGTTTGCTTTGAATAAAACTCCTCCAGCAAGGCCCAACCTTTGTTTTAACATTTTTGATGCGGAGCAACCCACGTTCATCCCCATGTACACTTTGACTACTCTCCAAGCCCTAAGTGAACATAAGACGAGATCTCAAGTATACGCCTTTGGACACAAGATGAACTCGCTCCTCTCCGAGTCGTCACTTTCCACATGTGAGACATGGCTACTACCTCAATCATGTGTGCTATGCATGACCAGGAACCAAGAGGAAGCCCATGGACAAGAAGGCGAGGACACCATAGCGCGAGGAACAAGAAGAAGAGCTACGGAAGAAGCTCCAGCCACCGGACGACCGGTTAGGACGGGACGTCCGACGCCTGAAGACCCATCGGACGACCGGCCCGGACCGGACGAATGGTGATCCCGCACCCGAGCCAAACGAGCAGACGTCCGGCCTCCACCGGACGACCGGCGCCTGAAGCACAGTCAACGCCAGCTACAACACCTCCCAGCGAGCGGACGTCCGGCGACTAGCGGACGACCGGTCCCTCCTGAGCCACCGGACGGCCGGTACCTGCCTGTGCGCGGTCTGGCCTTTGGCCTTGTATCCCTCTCCCACTTACCCCTTCGTGGCTCTAGACTATATATACTCGTCCACCTCCTCCATTTGAGGGTTAGCATTGGTTTAGCTCATTTTAGAGATAGAGCATTGCTCATCCACATCGGATCTACTCCACGAGAGAGACCGCGGCCCCTCTTTGGAGAAGATCCATTTGGATTCAATACCTTCTTGCGGAGAAGAACTTCAAGAACTCCTCACGGAGAAGACCGGTTACCTCTTGTATCGTCCGTTGTTGACTTGGTATCTTGTATCTCCCTTTGTGTTCATGGATCTAGCGCATGTGTGATCATTCTTGTTGGTTTGAGTGTTCTCTTGTGTTCCCCTTGTGATTCTCCCCTCGTTTACCTCCTCGTGTTTCCAACCCTACATCATCTTGGTATCAGAGCCACGTTGATCACGATTTCGGAGCCTCCCCTCGTTGTTTTCTAGCCTAATTTTGTTGTGTTCTTCCCCAATTTTGAAAATCCGTACCAAAAATAGCCCCAATTTTTTTTGTGATTTGTTGGTTTGACAAAGTTTTGTTGGATTTGATCCGTGGATTTGCTTGGTTTCAAGTGGATCTAGCATCTCCCCAAGTTTTCCCATCTTTCATTCATGAAATCCCCTCTATTTTGACCCCCAAATCCCCAAATTCCGCCTAAAATCCCGTCCCGAAACTCGCATCTCGCGTTGACCCAGACCCACCGGACGACCGTCATTTTAACAGATGTCCGGACACCCAAGAAGCACCGGATGTCCGACCTTAGCGGACGACCGGAACCCCTAACCCGAGCTGAAATTAGCGGATTTCTGACCCGGCCAGACATCCGACGACCGGACATCCGTCCATTTCCGAATGTCCGCTACGTGTAAAAACCTGACTTCGCTCAAATTTTGTTTCGGCCATAACTAATTCATCCGAACTCCGATTTTGACGTTCTTTAGCTCGTTTTGAAGCTCTTGACATCCCCCTTCCGACGAAAATACCACCAACATATTTTGACTCCATAAAATTTTGTGAATTTTGGCCTTTTTGCCTAGGACTTCCACCACATCATCCAGTACACCACCACCGACTTCCGCAACCTAACCAATTTTGTTCCCCATCGCATTAGTGGTTGCTTGAGGAGTGATTTGAGTCTCCTAAGGTGTCTAGGCTACTTAGGGACGGTTGATTCTACATCAACCACCACCACCACTTCCGCATAACCTTGCCCACCATACACTTCCACCACCCAACATAACCAAATTTTGTTCGACCTTGTTTGTGTTGTGAGTTGTGTCTCCTAAGGTGTTTAGGCTACTTAGGGATCGCGCTTTCAACTTCGACATGGTATATAGTCCACCATCTTACCCTCCATTTCAGTAATCCCATTGAGCTCCTGCTACCACCATTTGACATTTGAGATTTTGAGTTCGCGGTTTTTCCATTTCCTAAGGTGTTTCGGCTACTTAGGGACGAGTCTCCATCATCTTGGTATCTCCATCAAGATCACCGCCACTCATCATCGACACGGACGGTAACCTCCATATCATCTCGGTATCGTGGTATCCCTCCATTGTATATTCCCCTTGCCATTTCATTGTTAACCCCTAGCCTATTTTGCGTCACTTGCCTATCGGGACTAGCCATTTGAGTATTGCCGGCAACATTACTTGTGCACATTAGTGATCTACACCTCCCATTGCATACATACCATATCATATTGGTATCATCATATCATCTCTTGTGCCTCAAGTTTGTTCCCGTATATATACAATTGCTATCTTGGTTTGTGCATTGTGCAAAAGTGGCCATACACAAAAAAGAATAAGCTTTTAAGCAAAAGAGAAAGAGCAAAGAAGCTTGTAAGCAAGTGCCATAGCATCATACCACATTGCATATAAGATTGTCATATCCGATCATCTTGGATCATAGCACTGGAACATCATACATATATAGCATACTTGGGATAGAAAGTTTATCCATTTTGCATCTTATAGGTTGTGCACAAGTGTCGTATCCGCCTATAGAGCAATCGTGCTAGCGTCTCTCTTGAGTTGTGCAACACGAGCATTTTCCATGGACTCCACATTTTGTGCTCATCCTTGGTTGCATGACCCCATTTATCTATCCGTGTGTGCGTTTCCGTGTGCCATTCATTGCTATTGATCTACTTGTTTCACTTGCAAATTTGTGAATATCTTTCAACGTTATTGACTCTTGCTAACATTTTGCATTAAATTTTTGTGCCACTGTCCTCACCGAGCTCCACCATAAGACTTATTTGTGTAGGTGTGAGAAACCGACAAGAATTGGTACCAATTGTGCTATTTCCTTGTCCACATTGGAGTGATCATTGATCCACTTTCAACTACGGTCAAGGTACATTTGGTATTCGTTCTTCTCTTTCTACCACTCATATTTTTCTCTTGGAGTGATGGATAGGCAAGGCATTTCATCTCCGGTCTTCCACAACAACGACGGCGTGAACAACTACATCACCAAAGCGTCAATCTTCGATCTACAACCACAAATACAAGGCGCACAATCAAGATTGCGAGAGCGCCTCGAGAACCTCTCCATCGACATTCGTCACTCCGAAGCAAGGAAAATGGACTACATCGACAACAAGCTTTCCGCACAAAAGGAGGGGCAAGATGCAAGGATGGAGGAGATTCGGACCTTGTTGATCAACCGTTCTTCCCCTTCATCATCCTCAAGGTGGTGACGTTCAAGTCACAAGTCTTCGGAGCGCAAAAATGATGCAAGCGCAAGTCGTCCACGTCCACATCTCCATGGCGACCACCATCACGTTCGTGATCCACCTCATCATGAAGGGAAAGTCACCTCCAAGCAACATGTGCGCGACGACGAACGCCATCGAGCTCAAGTACGACAAAGACACCATCAACATGAAGATGCTCGAGATGCGCCTACCTACAAGTCCCAACAAGCACTACTTCACGCCAAGTCCAAACTTCATGAGCACAAGAGAATACCGCGAGACGAGCACCACCAAGACGGAGCTACGGCTAAACCAACCACTTCGGCATCTTTGCCAAGTGTTCTCAAGGCATCTTTGCCTTCGGACCTAAGGCATCTTCGCCTACTTCCCACGAGTTCGCCTACATCGACATCATCAAGTACAAGGCGACCACCTACGAGCGAGGGCGACACTTCCATCTTCGGAAGCCCCTCAAGGAAGATGGCCGAGCACGGGAAATTCCCTTCGGTCATGGAGACGAGCTACGAGGTGCCACATCATATGGGCCTCCAACAACAAGACGGTGACAAGAAGGTCAAGCAAGGGCCATCCCCTTCGACCACGGCGACGAGCATGAACCTCTTCAACTTCATGAAGACGGTGCCCATATTGGACTCATACTCCGAGTAAAGCTACGCGACCGCACATGAGACCTTATCTTTGGTCTTGGAGGAGAGTGATGATGTGCCATCTCCGGCCTTCATCCACGGCTATGACCACGACATGATTGAGCATGGAGATATTTGCACCTACATCTCTCCGACCACCATATATGACATTGAGTGCATTTCCTATGGAGGATGAGTGTGACCACCACTAGCCCCATACATGAGAGCATGCCACACATCCTATGTGAGGTTGAGAGCCATTTGAGTGATTCCACCAACCATATGAGTGAGAGCATCATACCGGGAGTGAGTGAGCCACAACACTTAGTGAGTGAGGTAGTTGATCCGGCATGTGAGGCCACTATGATTTCTAACAACCTAACTTCTACTCCGGGTGTGTTTTCTTCTTTGGTGCTAGGTCTCCTACATGACGACATGCCTATCCTCGATGAGTCCACACCTCCAATGGAGACGATGATGGCCATGGTGGAAGAAGATGCACCCCCACATGGTTCCATCAAGATGAAGATGACCACGACTTGGTCTTCGACACCTCACCTACAACACATGAGCGATGCTCCAAAGGTAACATAGGTGATGGAGATTCTCTTGTCCCACTAGTGGACTATCTCACCAATGATTGCTTGCATCATGTTGATCCACCTATTCCCATGCTTCATGCTAGTGCGAATTCTTCATGTCATGACTTACCTATTTATGATGAATATTATGACGAGCATGTCGAGTTGCCTAGTTGTGATGCTATGCTCCATAGGATATCATGTGAAAATTCTATTGGTCACATCATGTTTGACAATCCATTGAACTTGTCATATGCTATGAGTGAGATCTCCCATATTGCATCATTTCAATCTCAACATAGTAGCTATGCATGCCCCACTAACATAAATCCCATTTACACTTATGGCATAGATGACGAGATGATGGTCATTGGCTTTTGTTTTTTATTTGCTGATATTTCCATGCTTCCTTTACATGATTTGCGCAATTCATGCCATGATCACATATAACCAAATATGCTTTGTTTTGGATGTTGTCAATATTCTCCATGTGATGTTTCCATTAATTATCATGAGGAGTGATAACCCACAAGTATAGGGGATCGCAACAGTTTTCGAGGGTAGAGTATTCAACCCAAATTTATTGATTCGACACAAGGGGAGCCAAATAATATTCTCAAGTATTAGCAGCTGAGTTGTCAATTCAACCACACCTGGAAACTTAATATCTGTAGCAAAGTATTTAGTAGGAAAGTAATATGATAGTAGTGGTAATGGTAGCAAAAGGTAATGATAACAAAAGTAATGTTTTTGGTATTTTGTAGTGATTGTAACAATAGCAACGAAAAAGTAAATAAGCAAAGAACAATATATGGGAAGCTCGTAGGCAATGGATCGGTGATAGAGAATTATGCCGGATGCGGTTCATCATGTAATAGTCATAACATAGGGTGACACAGAACTAGCTCCAATTCATCAATGTAATGTAGGCATGTATTCCGAATATAGTCATATGTGCTTATGGAAAAGAACTTGCATGACATCTTTTGTCCTACCCTCCCATGGCAACGGGGTCCTAATGGAAACTAAGTGATATTAATGCCTCCTTTTAATAGAGTACCGGACCAAAGCATTAACACATAGTGAATACATGAACTCCTCAAACTACGGTCATCACCGGGAGTGGTCCCGATTATTGTCACTTCGGGGTTGCCGGATCATAACACATAGTAGGTGACTATAGACTTGCAAGATAGGATCAAGAACTCTCATATATTGATGAAAACATAATAGGTTCAGATTTGAAATCATGGCACTCGGGCCCTAGTGACAAGCATTAAGCATAGCAAAGTCATAGTAACATCAATCTCAGAACATAATGGATACTAGGGAACAAACCCTAACAAAACTAACTCGATTACATGATAAATCTCATCCAACCCATCACCGTCTAGCTAGCCTACGATGGAATTACTCACGCACGGCGGTGATCATCACGAAATTGGTGATGGAGGATGGTTGATGATGACGACGGCGATGAATCCCCCTCTCCGGAGCCCCGAATGGACTCCAGATCAGCCCTCCCGAGAGGTTTTAGGGCTTGGCGGCGGCTCCGTATCGTAAAACGCGATGAATCCTTCTCTCTGATTTTTTTTCTCCCCGAAAACAAATATATAGAGTTGGAGTTGAGGTCGAACGAGCTCCAGGGGGCCCATGAGGTAGGGGGCGCGCCCAGGGGGGCATGCGCGCCCCCACCCTCGTGGCTAGGGTGTGGGCCCCCTGGTCTTCATCTTTTGCAAGGATTTTTTATTATTTCCAAATAGACGTTCCATGAAGTTTCAGGTCATTCCGAAAACTTTTGTGTCTGCACATAAATAACACCATGGCAATTCTGCTGAAAACAGAGTCAGCGCGGGTTAGTTTCATTCAAATCATGCAAGTTAGAGTTCAAAACAAGGGCAAAAGTGTTTGAAAAAGTAGATATGACGGAGACGTATCAACTCCCCCAAGTTTAAACCTTTGCTTGTCCTCAAGCAATTTAGTTGACAAACTGAAAGTGATAAAGAGAAACTTTTACAAACTCTGTTTGCTCTTGTTGTTGTAAATATGTAAAGCCAACATTCAAGTTTTCAGCAAAGATTATAAACTAACCATATTCACAATAACGCTTAGGTCTCTTGTTTACTCATATCAATGGCATAATCAACTAGCGAGCAGTAATAATAAATCTCGGATGACAACACTTTCTCAAAACAATCATAATATGATATAACAAGATGGTATCTCGCTAGCCCTTTGTGAGACCACAAAACATAAATGCAGAACACATTTAAAGATCAAGGACTGACTAGACATTGTAATTCATGGTAAAAGAGATCCAGTCAAGTCATACTCAATGTAAACTAATAGTAATGAATGCAAATGACAGTTGTGCTCTCCAACTGGTGCTTTTTAATAAGAGGATGATGACTCAACATAAAAGTAAATAGATAGGCCCTTCGCAGAGGGAAGCAGGGATTTGTAGAGGTGCCAGAGCTCGGTTTTGAAACAGAGGTGAATAATATTTTGAGCGGTATACTTTCATTGTCAACATAACAACCAAGAGATGACGATATCTTCCATACTACACACATTATAGGCGGTTCCCAAATAGAATGGTAAAGTTTATACTCCTCCTCCACCAACAAGCATCAATCCATGGCTTGCTCGAAACAACGAGTGCCTCCAACTAACAAGAGTCTCAGGGGGAGTTTTGTTTGCAATTATTTTGATTTGATTTGCATAAAGCATGGGACTGGGCATCCCGGTGACTAGCCATTTTCTCGTGAGTGAGGAGCGGAGTCCACTCCTCTTGAGAATAACCCGCCTAACATGGAAGATATAGACAGCCCTACTTGACACATGAGCTATTCGAGCATACAAAATAGAATATCTATTTGAAGGTTTAGAGTTTGGCACATACAAATTTACTTGGAACGACAGGTAAGTATCGTATATAGGTAGGTATGGTGGACTCATATGGAATAACTTTGGGGTTTAAGGGATTGGATGCACAAGCAGTATTCCCGCTTAGTACAGATGAAGGCTAGAAAAAAACTGAGAAGCGACCAGCTAGAGAGTGACAACAGTCATTACAAAAACCGTAAAATAAATAAATAAATAAATAGTAATAAAATTAGATAACGATAATTTCAACGGCGTCGCCAAAACATTAATTAAAATAATAGAAATAACTACACTTAATTATTATTTTTATTACAGCTAATAGCATTTAGTCATGCACAACAATTCTTCTCAAAACCTCCCTATATTTTATAGACCCTTGTCTCATTTCCTTCACACAAAGTAAATGCCAACTAGTGGCCAGCCAAGCAAATTACACTTGTCCCTAGTACAACCTACAAGAGACACAAGTGGAGGCATGCATGCAAGACTAACCACGCATGCATGCCAGATGTAATGCCTCTCCAAACCAGACATAGCTATTCACCCCACTATAAATAGGAGCCATCCCTTTCACCGTGGCCACACACAATCATCCGCTGGAGAAACCCTCTGCTTTTTCACCTTCTGCCACACTGCTATCCTCCCCTGCTGTGAAGCTCTTTGGGTTGCATGCGCCACCAGGTACTAATCAAGTACCTTGTTGTGTTAGCCCTTCTTGCTTGATTTCTTATCTATCTCCACCTCGGTTTGAATCAGTCCATAAGCATCTATTCACCTTGATCTATTTACCTTGCTGTAAAAAGAGAAACAATAGTTAGTGAAAAAAAACATAAACTAGATGGAGGAAAACAAAGACATTGCAGTTTTGTGATTCATGTGTAGCTGTAAAAGAAAATCTATGTGTGTGTTCATCTCTACCTTGTATTAGATCTGACATGCTAAGAATTAAATCTTAGAAATTAACCCATTATTAAGATTGCATGTGTAGCTTTGGGGCCGGACAATCTGTGTATGCTACTTGACCACTGTCATTTTCAGTAAACATTGGTTGGTTAATGTTCTGTTAAGAAATAAATCTCAAGATGGTATGTCTCACTTGCACATACCCTGTACCGGAAAATAACCCATTTAACTTTTGCACAAATGAAATCTTGCTAGAATATCTCACTCATTTTTTTTCCGGTTTCCCTTAGTATAATTTGAGTCTATCAATGTTGCTGTTCACTTGGTTGTTTGTGGGGTTCAGAGAGGAGTGTGCGCACACACACAGTAGGAATACTTAGATTTAATTTGTGGCAGCACCTAACCATCACAAGCAATTAACTTGCCACCCATAGATTTGTAGTAAGCCTTTAACAGTGGGGATTCACTGGTTAATTCCTAGTTTTGAGCTTAATAAAAAGAATCATAGTAGTGCAGGGATAGCATAGTAGAGCCAAAAATAATGGTAAACAATATGGAGCAAATCTGCAGACCACGTCCACACCACAAGAGTAAAGCTTGATTAATTCCTTGGTCTTGAGATTAACAAGAAGCATGGCAGTAAGGGGAGTCACGGCACAAACACTTGTAGTAGAAGCAAGAACACTGCACAGAGAGGAATTTGGACTGGCACTTACACTAGTAGCAGTAGACAAAGGCGAGCCGGGCGCTGGTAGCGGCCATGTTGCCGGAGCCGCGCCGGTGAAGCCGCTCGCACCTGACGGCCGTAGTTGCACGCCTCATGCGTGCAGCTCTGCTGGAGGAAGATGTAGGCATGGAGACGTCGTTGCCGCTGTAGCCGGTGGCAAGCCCACCGGACCTGGATCAGGCGGCGCTAGGATTGAGTGGTGGCGACGTTTTTGGCGGCGGCGGATCAAATAAATAGGGGGATATGGTAGAGGGAGACGAGGAGAATCTATAAGTATCTGCCGTGTCGCCGGAGATGCCCGGACGGGACAGATCGAGGCGACGGCGGCCGTGTTCTGTTCTTGGGGGAGAGAGAGAGGTGAGTGGGCTGGTTCTGTTCGTGGGACAACGAGAAGTTAAGTAGTCTCTCTGGATAGACACGGGCCTTAACCAGCGAAGTACTAGTAGTACAGTACTGGGCTACTGTTCTTTTTACTTATCATTTCTTTTACCACTCTCTGGACTGGATGACATACATGCATGCTACTCTGGTTTTGGATGGCTTAATGCATTTTATCTCTCAATGGAACACTAGGACGTATCACCACTTAGTTAATTACATGTGGCTTGCTCAACATGGCCGTGTTGCTGTATGTTAGATTTTTAATTAGGAAAATAAATAATAATATAAACATGTTCCTGAAATAATTATCAGGAGTCGATCTCGGACCCGTAGGAGCCACGTCTGGTGGTTCCGAGTTGATCGAAGCGCTACCCGGCAAGTCGTCATCTCCTTGACCATGTCTTGATAATTGTTTTCTGGGCTATGGGTCATTTCTAAAATTTTGCATAAGAATTAAAAATAAATATTTTTCATAAATGAAATGAGATTTGGATCAGGTGGATCCACTAATTTGGCAATTGGACGACTTGTACCAAGTGATGCTATGGGCAAAGCAGTACACCTCTGATCAGAGTAAATGTGATGTCACTCCCAGCTTCCGAGATTGGAAGTGCGTCGTGTGGGTTTTCCTCTAACACAGGATGTAAGATCCCACGTCGCTCTGTCGCCAGTAGATTTTATGAATAAAATTTGGTTTTCAACAAAATGGGTTAAGGGAAAATATTTTTACCTACATAGTATTTTGAGATAATGGCTCGGTGGTGGTAGCCGTGGCCGATGAAGTTTTTCCTCTTTAAAAACTCATACATTCACTTTTCCCGGTGACTTGCGGAGTACGTATTTTATACGTACTCAACTACATTTATGTTGTTTTTCAGAGCAAGAGAGTTATGAGAACTCCGAGGCGATAGAGAATGGTACTTATGATGAGTCTGGTCATTTTAACGACTTCGGTTATACTGAAGTGGAGTATGATTATGAGGAAGTCGACAATCAAGGCTATGAAGAGTAGATGCCCTCCATGGTTGGTTGAAAAGGCTCGTACTAGAGGCGGGTGACGATCTATCGTCATGGCCGCTTAGGCTTAGTCGACACTTGAGGTGTCTATGTAATAAAAGCTTGCCTACTCATGGCAACCGCTCCGTCTTGTACATGATACTGTTCTCCTTAACTGATCCTGGCGCAACTCTGAAGTGACGGCTTCCGTTACGCCTGGCTCTGTTGGACGTAACGGGGCGTCACAGAAGAGGTGGTATCAGAGCAACGTTAAGGAAACAGTCATGTAATTGATTAGAAACCGTCTGAGCCCTAGGAAAGATAGGTTCCCTCCTTACCTAAAATAAACTAAAAGTTTTCTTTAAAAAAATGACTCAAGTCAAGTGAAGATTAAGTAATTTAGACCACACAATTATGCAAGAAAAATGTGTTTATTTATTTATTTACTGTCCTTGGTAAAATTAATTTTACACTGTGTTATAACTAACTAAATTCTTAAATTGCTTAATGTAGGATGACGAGTGGTAGGATGTTTGGTACGGGTGCTGAGTATGGTGGTTTTGCTATGTTCTTGGTTGAGCTTCTTGGTCTTCTGGGTGTGTTGATTGCACCGTACTACACAGTGTTTCACGACCCGTGTTCCATGGGGTACTTAGTCACAGTGCACATTCCTGAGAGCTTAGATGTCCCTTCTAGGTACAGTGTTGCACGTTACGACTTTGTTTCAGCACTTCAGGGTGCGGCACGGGATGCCGCTTTACACCTTTTCCACGCTTACCACCCTCTCCTTCAGTACGTGGGCAGAGGCGAGTGGCCTCATCAGCTAGAGGAGGCAAGGAGTTCATCTACACCTATGCCCATTGTCGCTCCTTCGCCTTTTGCGTCCACTTCCACTTTCCCTCCACTTTCACCACGTCCTCCTGTTCTACCTCCCACATTTTTACCACCACCAGCTTCGACTGCCGCTCGTCCACCTCTTTACCCGACAGTCCCACCTGCTCGTGCAGACCACCCAGCTCCTAGAGTTATCAGGGGTTCCTCCTCTCGTGCAGCATCGCGTCCCTCCACACCGTACGAGCGTCCACCTGCACCTCAGCTTGTTCAGGACCTATTAGATCAGGTTGACACTGTTCAGAGGCGCTGTTCCTAGCTTGAGCGGGCGAACAGTGAGATGTCCACTGCGTTGAGGGACTACACCCGTCTGTGTATGGCCCTCAACCCTCTTCAGATCGACAGCTCACCTTCCGCCTCTCCAGGCCGGGTAGGGTACCCGATTGACCAGGAGTCTCTTGTCGCCGACGAGCCTTCCTCTCAAGTTGCTCCTACTCTGAGTTCCGTTGTAGTCCCACCACCTCCAGAGCACACTCCCCACACTCCACCAGGTTCTCCAGCTACCGACTCTGCTCCACCTTCTCCCGATGGCACCCCCGACTTTTCAGTGATTGGCGTCACTTACTCAGAGCTTCTAGCACTCGACTCCCGCCAAGTGTCTTCTCAGCCCCCGGAGTACCTTCGTGTCGCTTCCGACGTCACACCCTCTGAGCACACTCCCTCTGAGTACCCTCTTAGCACCATCAGCGCACCCGAGTCTGACGCTGCTGCACCGAGTGTGTCTCTACCTGCACCGACTTCTGCCCTCGACCCTGACTTGCTCCTCACCGTTTCACCTAGTCCTCTTGTCAGGGAGGATTGACGTGCTACTACTACTAGTAGTTAGTATTCTGGCAAGATTGTAGCATCATAGATACACCTCCCAGAGTTGGTTCCGCCACTTATTAGATGTTTAGGCAGATGCATGGAGGCTGTCCTTTTGGATTCTGTACATATCTGGAAAGGTCTTGGTAGCCGTAGCTACCCTTCCAGAGTTTGCACAGCCGTAGTTAGCCAGACTAGTTCTGACGGACAGATAGGTCGGCAGGTATACTTTTGTTCCAGGTACACGTGTAGATAGTCGTGGTAGCTTGATGATGTGCAACACAGAGTCATGTGTGGTGTTGCTGCTATGATATGTGATGTATCCATGTGGACTGGTGGACTTATGGATGTACTGATATTCTATTACTAGATGGTCTCGTGTGATGCATATGCCATGCCTCCATATTCATTTTAAATTCTGGTTCTTTTTATGCTCCTTGCTCTGAATGATGGAATACTGTATGTGATGTTGTTACCACATTGTTGCCAATGTCTCATAATGGCGTCTGATGTATGGTAGATTTTTTTTGAATGATCTCTTCATTCAAGTACATGCCTTTGGTACATCACGTGTTTGGCTAGTATTTATATTACGTGCTGATATTGCTACATTTTTCCTAGCACTTCATGAGTTCAATTGATGTATCTCACACTTGATGATTGCATGCTTTTAATGCAGTACGTGAAGAACTTGTGTGTGCATGTGCACGTGCAAATGGCTCTATTTTTGACTTGTGATTAATCTCTTGCCTCTGTTAAAAAAACACTTTGTTTGACTGCTTTTATTCTTCGGCCAACAACAAGTCAAAAAAAATATTTTGCAAAATTTTGTAGTATGCCGCTGTTAAGTGCACTGTTTAAATTGATGCTCCAAAACAAGAAGCGTGAAGTGTACTGTTTGAGCTAAAATCCCACCTCTAATCAAATAAATAAAATACTTTCACATGTAGTAGCTATCGTTATAACCTATGCCTTGCCCACCAGATCGGTAGCGATGGCATCTGGTAGTCAGTCGTTTGAAGACAATGGGAACCCATCAGATTTAGCACCCGAGTCGCTAAGGAACATGGCAGATTTGCCGTCTAGAGTGACGTTACCACCACCTCCACCATTACCCCATCATGCCCCGGGATCCGATCAACTTTCTCTAATATATCAGTGGATGGAGCAGTCTTGTCGAGATTCTTTAGAACACCAGAATAAGTTCATGGAGCAAATGTTCGGTATGATGAGAGGCCAACTGACTAAAAACCCAGAACAAGGTGTCACGATTGGAGACTTCCAAAAGACTAGACCACCAACCTTCTCAACCGCCACAGATCCATTAGCCGCAGATGATTGGTTGATGGACATAGAGCTGAAACTTAACACTGTGGGATGCACGGACCAAGAAAAAGTTCGGTATGCGTCCCATCAGTTAATTGGTCCTGCTGCCACATGGTGGAGAAATGTCCAAATTATCATACCCGAAAACCACATAGTTACTTGGGACGAATTTAAGAGGAGATTTCGAGATAACTACGTCCCGCAAAGTGCGATGGAAATAAAGAGGAAGGAATTCCTGAACCTCAAGCAAGGGTCTAAGACCATCACATAGTACCTAGATGAGTTTAACTCACTATCCCGCTATGCACCAGAGGACACAAACACTGAGACCAAAAAGTTGTACCGGTTCATAGAAGGATTGAACCCGTCCATACAGCTTATTATAGCTCCTATAAAAATAACCGAGTTTCGGGAACTAGTAGACCGAGTCATTACAATTGAGAACCGACAAATCGCTGTAGAGGAAGAGCGAAGGAAGAAAGCTAGGATGGACCCAAGGTTTGCCATGAGAAGTGGGAATCATCCGGTTGGCCTAGTCCGCGTGCCAATGGTCGGGCCCATCCGTCCTCCTTTCCGTCAAGCTCCTAGACCACCTTTTATGCCTCTGAGAGCCCCTATCAAATGTCACGTGTGCAGTGGACCACACTTGGCTCGAGATTGCCCAAAGGCGAGTGTTGTCTGTTTTGGTTGTGGACAAAAGGGACATTACAAAAATCAGTGCCCAAGCAAGGGTCAACCACAATCTAGCACAAATGGAGCTATTCCACCTCAAAATAAGCGCCAGGCTAATTCAGCACAAGTACATGGGAGTGCGTCCACTGCCAACCGCGGGCGTGGTCGTGGCGGTCTTGCACGTGGACCATTCTGTCTGGCACATATGGATGTGGTACAAGTGGAATCGGCTTCAGACATAGTGACGGGTAACCTACTAATCCCTCCCGGAGTAGGACTAGTATTGTTTGACCCAGGAGCAACACATTCTTTCATATCGCAACGCTTTGTTGAGACGCATAATCTGGACCGGACCCCCCTAGCCAAACCCATAAAAGTAGATTCACCTGGAGGCCCAATAATTGTTGAACATGTCTGCCACAATCGTCCCATTTGCATTGAGGGCATAACCTTTAATGCTAGCCTATTTGTCATTGGCCTAAGAGGGTTAGACGTTATTCTTGGAATGGACTGGTTAGCGAGTCATGGAGCAAGAATGGATTGTGCAGAAAAATCCATATCCTTGAGAAGCCCAGAAAATAAACGGATAACCTTTAATAGTAGAAGAACCCGAGCAAAATCAAACCAAGCCTCAATAGCCACTTTGGACAAAAAGGAGGCTAAAGATGTACCTGTAGTCCAAGAATTTTTGGACGTATTTCCGGAAGAATTACCCGGGATGCCACCAGACAGGGAGATAGAGTTCACAATTGATATCATCCCAGGTACGTCACCCATATCAAAACGAGCATACCGTATGTCCGCGGAAGAACTAAAGGAATTAAGAAAACAATTGGATGAACTAGAAGAAAAGGGGTTTATTCGACCAAGTGTGTCACCTTGGGCAGCACCAGTCTTATTTGTTAAGAAAAAGGACGGAAGTATGAGGCTATGTGTGGATTATCGAGCCTTGAATGAGGCGACCATTAAGAATAAGTACCCACTACCCCGAATAGATGATCTATTTGACCAATTGAAAGGAGCTACCGTCTTCTCAAAAATAGATCTCCGGTCAGGGTACCACCAACTAAAAGTAAAGGAAGAACATATACCTAAGACTACTTTCATAACCCGATATGGTCACCATGAATTCATGGTTGTTCCCTTCAGGCTCACAAATGCACCAGCAGTTTTCATGAACCTGATGAACCTAGTCCTCATGCCCTACTTAGACAAGTTTGTGGTAGTGTTCATCGATGATATCCTCGTATACTCTCGAAGTATCGAGGAACATACTGAACACCTCCGGATAGCAGACCTTGAGAGAAAAACAACTCTATGACAAATTCAAAAAGTGTGAATTTTGGCTAGAAGAAGTGTCCTTCTTAGGACACATTATATCAGGGAAAGGGATAGCTGTAGACCCTGCTAAGGTGGATGCAATGTTGGCATGGAAATCCCCAACCAACGTAACAGAGATTCGTAGCTTCCTTGGTTTAGCTGGATATATCGGAGGTTCATAGAAGGCTTCTCCCAGAAAGCAGCCCCTATGACCAAATTACTAAGGAAGGGAGTTCCATTTGACTGGAATGACAAGTGTGAGCAAAGTTTTCAGGAGTTAAAGAAACGGCTCACAACCACTCCTGTATTGGCTCTACCCGAACCAGGCAAAGCATTCACAGTATATTGCGATGCCTCTAGAGTTGGTTTAGGATGTGTGCTAATGCAAGATGGGAGAGTCATAGCCTATGCCTCTCGCCAGTTAAAGCCCCATGAACAAAACTACCCCACCCATGACCTCGAGTTAGCTGCAGTGGTATTTGCGTTGAAGATGTGGAGGCACTACCTTTATGGAAACCGTTGTGAACTATACACGGACCATAAAAGCCTCAAGTATATCTTCACGCAAAAGGAGTTGAATATGAGACAAAGACGGTGGTTAGAACTCATTAAGGATTATGACCTTAGTGTTAACTACCACCCAGGAAAGGCTAATGTGGTGGCAGACGCCCTTAGCCGAAAAACCTCATGCAATTATGTCAAGATTCCCAACCTATGATAAGCATCTGATACATGAGCTGGGAATGATGGGAATTGAATTCATACATAAACCGGGTGAGAAAATCCTAACTACATTAACAATCAGACCCAATTTGTTGGACGAAATCAAGGAAAACCAAACCAAAGATGAGTTCATTTGTGAGGAAAAACGCAGAATACAAGAAGGTCAACCATCAGAGTTTCACCCGATTATGTGTGCCAAATATCCTTGATATTAAGCAAATAATACTCCAGGAGGCACACAACACTCCGTACACCATACACCCTGGTAGCACAAAAATGTACCGTGATGTTAAAGGTACATTTTGGTGGAGAAATATGAAAAGAGAAATTGCTCAGTATGTGGACGAGTGTGACACTTGTAAGAAAGTAAAGGCAGAACACCAGCGACCACCAGGATTGTTGCAACATCTCCAAATTCCGCAATGGAAATGGGAGGAAATCCACATGGACTTTATCACCGGACTGCCCAAGACAAGAAATCGAGAGGAAATCATATGGGTCATAGTTGACCGACTCACTAAATCTGCCCGTTTTATCCCTTTAGCCCCGGGTTGCTCCAGGGAAAAATTGGCTGAGCTATATATCCACAGGATAGTAGCTCTACATGGAACACCTTCCAAAATAGTGTCAGATCGTGGATCTATGTTTACATCCAAGTTCTGGGAAAAATTACAAGAAGCGTTAGGAACAAAATTGGATTTTAGTACCGCTTATCACCCCCAGACTAGCGGTCAAGTCGAGAGGGTGAACCAAATCATAGAAGACATGCTAAGGGCTTGCGTGCTAGATTTTGGTGACTCATGAAGCAAGCACTTACCCTTAGCAGAGTTTGCGTATAACAATAGCTACCAAGCTAGTATTGGTATGTCCCCATTTGAAGCCTTATACGGTTGAAGATGCCGAACCCCAATATGTTGGGTGGAAACCGGAGAAAAGAAACTCTTAGCACCCGACTTGGTCCAAGAAACCGCGGAAAAAGTCCGTATAATTAGAGAGCGGCTCAAGACAGCACAAACCCGGCAAAAGAGCTATGTGGACAGGAGACGACGCGATATACAATACCAACCCGGAGACTTTCTTTATTTAAAAGTCTCACCAATTAAAGGTGTCAAGCACTTTGCAGTACAAGGAAAACTAAGTCCGTGATATATTGGTCCCTATCGGATCTTAAAAAGAAAAGGGACAGTGGCATACAAATTAGAATTGCCAGTGCACCTACAAGGGATTCATGATGTATTTCATGTTTCCCAATTACGCAAGAGCGTAAAGTCACCATTTGAGAGTCTCGAAGGAAGAATTAACCCTCCGAAAGGACCTAACATATGAGAAGCATCCTAGTCGTATTTTGGACACCGAGGAAAAGAAACTCAGGAGTAAAACAATTAAATATTGCAAGGTGCAATGGGGAAATCATCCGGTGCGAGAAACAACTTGGGAAAAAGAAGATGACCTCCGAGAAAAATATCCTTACCTTTTCAAGGTGCGACTCAACAAATTTCGAGGATGAAATTTTCTCTAAGGAGGAAAGGATGTAAAAACCATAAAATAAATAAATAGTAATAAAATTTGATAACGATAATTTCAACGGCGTTGCCAAAACATTAATTAAAATAATAGAAATAACTACACTTAATTATTATTTTTATTACAGCTAATAGCATTTAGTCATGCACAACAATTCTTCTCCAAACCTCCCTATATTTTATAGACCCTTGTCTCATTTCCTTCACACAAAGTAAATGGCAACTAATGGCCAGCCAAGCAAATTACACTTGTCCCTAGTACATCCCAGTGGAGGCATGCATGCCAGATGTAATGCCTCTCCAAACCGACATAGCTATTCACCCCACTGTAAATAGGAGCCATCCCTTTCACTGTGGCCACACACAATCATCCGCTGGAGAAACCCCTCTGCCTTTTCACCTTGCCTTTTCACCTTCTGCCACACTGCTATCCTCCCCTGCTGTGAAGCTCTTTGGGTTGCATGCGCCACCAGGTACTAATCAAGTATCTTGTTGTGTTAGCCCTTCTTGCTTGATTTCTTATCTATCTCCACCTCGGTTTGAATCAGTCCATAAGCATCTATTCACCTTGATCTATTTACCTTGCTGTAAAAAGAGAAACAATAGTTATGGAAGAAAAACATAAACTAGATGGAGGAAAACAAAGACATTGCAGTTTTGTGATTCATGTGTAGCTGTAAAAGAAAATCTATGTGTGTGTTCATCTCTACCTTGTATTAGATCTGACATGCTAAGAATTAAATCTTAGAAATTAACCCATTATTAAGATTGCATGTGTAGCTTTGGGGCCAGACAATCTGTGTATGCTACTTGACCACTGTCATTTTCAGTAAACATTGGTTGGTTAATGTTCTGTTACGAAATAAATCTCAAGATGGTATGTCTCACTTGCACATACCCTGTACCGGAAAATAACCCATTTAACTTTTGCACAAATGAAATCTTGCTAGAATATCTCACTCATTTTTTTCCGGTTTCCCTTAGTATAATTTGAGTCTATCAATGTTGCTGTTCACTTGGTTGTTTGTGGGGTTCAGAGAGGAGTGTGCGCACACACACAGTAGGAATACTTAGATTTAATTTGTGGCAGCACCTAACCATCACAAGCAATTAACTTGCCACCCATAGATTTGTAGTAAGCCTTTAACAGTGGGGATTCACTGGTTAATTCCTAGTTTTGAGCTTAATAAAAAGAATCATAGTAGTGCAGGGGTGGCATAGTAGAGCCAAAAATAATGATAAACAATATGGAGCAAATCTGCAGACCACGTCCACACCACAAGAGTAAAGCTTGATTAATTCCTTGGTCTTGAGATTAACAAGAAGCATGGCAGTAAGGGGAGTCACGGCACAAACACTTGTAGTAGAAGCAAGAACACTGCACAGAGAGGAATTTGGACTGGCACTTACACTAGTAGCAGTAGACAAAGGCGAGCCGGGCGCTGGTAGCGGCCATGTTGCCGGAGCCGTGCCGGTGAAGCCGCTCGCACCTGACGGCCGTAGTTGCACGCCTCATGCGTGCAGCTCTGCTGGAGGAAGATGTAGGCATGGAGACGTCGTTGCCGCTGCAGCCGGTGGCAAGCCCACCGGACCTGGATCAGGCGGCGCTAGGATTGAGTGGTGGCGACGTTTTTGGCGGCGGCGGATCAAATAAATAGGGGGATATGGTAGAGGGAGACGAGGAGAATCTGTAAGTATCTGCCGTGTCGCCGGAGATGCCCGGACGGGGCAGATCCAGGCGACGGCGGCCGTGCTCTGTTCTTGGGGAGAGAGAGAGGTGAGTGGGGTGGTTCTGTTCGTGGGACAACGAGAAGTTAAGTAGTCTCTCTGGATAGACACGGGCCTTAACCAGCGAAGTACTAGTAGTACAGTACTGGGCTACTGTTCTTTTACTTATTATTTCTTTTACCACTCTCTGGACTGGATGACATACATGCATGCTACTCTGTTTTGGATGGCTTAATGCATTTTATCTCTCAATGGAACACTAGGACGTATCACCACTTAGTTAATTACATGTGGCTTGCTCAACATGGCCGTGTTGCTGGATGTTAGATTTTTAATTAGGAAAATAATTAATAATATAAACATGTTCCTGAAATAATTATCAGGAGTCGATCTCGGACCCGTAGGAGCCACGTCTGGTGGTTCCGAGTTGATCGAAGCGCTACCCGGCAAGTCGTCATCTCCTTGACCATGTCTTGATAATTGTTTTCTGGGCTATGGGTCATTTCTAAAATTTTGCATAAGAATTAAAAATAAATATTTTTCATAAATGAAATGAGATTTGGATCAGGTGGATCCACTAATTTGGCAATTGGACCAGATCAGGTGAAGTATCTGTATTGAGTAGTTGTGACCCGGGCAGGGCTACATTATAAATAAATATTTGGTGGGTAGGGGAGCTTATGTTGGTGAAGGCAACCCGGGTAGGGTTGGCTTGGATGGCGGGCTCCTCTACATAGGGTATCACATTAGGACACAACCAACTGGCGCTTACTTCAAAAGCGGCGCAAATCGTACTGACCATAGACCTGGAATGAAACGGGCTGAACCGACTACCCATGCCAAGTAGCTGCCTCTGCATGGGTGAGAAGGTGGTTGTAGCCGGGTAGGTACAGTCACCCTAGGGCGGTACCGCCGGTCAGCGGTCTCGACCCGCGGGTCTTTAGTAAGGCAAGGTGGAAAGCAGAGGTAGTGTACGGGTTGGTTAAAGGTTCTGGTTCCTTGGTCTAGTCGTGCGCACGGGTAGCGCATGGACGACTTGTACCAAGTGATGCTATGGGCAAAGCAGTACACCTCTGATCAGAGTAAATGTGATGTCACTCCCAGCTTCCGAGATTGGAAGTGCGTCGTGTGGGTTTTCCTCTAACACAGGATGTAAGATCCCACGTCGCTCTGTCGCCAGTAGATTTTATGAATAAAATTTGGTTTTCAACAAAATGGGTTAAGGGAAAATATTTTTACCTACATAGTATTTTGAGATAATGGCTCGGTGGTGGTAGCCGTGGCCGATGAAGTTTTTCCTCTTTAAAAACTCATACATTCACTTTTCCCGGTGACTTGCGGAGTACGTATTTTATACGTACTCAGCTACATTTATGTTGTTTTTCAGAGCAAGAGAGTTATGAGAACTCCGAGGCGATAGAGAATGGTACTTATGATGAGTCTGGTCATTTTAACGACTTCGGTTATACTGAAGTGGAGTATGATTATGAGGAAGTCGACAATCAAAGCTATGAAGAGTAGATGCCCTCCATGGTTGGTCGAAAAGGCTCGTACTAGAGGCGGGTGACGATCTATCGTCATGGCCGCTTAGGCTTAGTCGACACTTGAGGTGTCTCTATAATAAAAGCTTGCCTACTCATGGCAGCCGCTCCGTCTTGTACATGATACTGTTCTCCTTAACTAATTCTGGCGCAACTCTGAAGTGATGGCTTCCGTTACGCCTGGCTCTGTTGGACGTAACGGGGCTCACAGTCATGAACATGCATTAAAATTAATCAACACCGAATGCAAGCATGAGTATGATATAATCCACCACGAACATAAATATCGTGAAGGCTATGTTGACTTTGTTTCAACTACATGCGTGAACATGCGTGTCGTGGTATTCTCACGGGGGGCTTGCGAGTCGACAGATGCCACAAGGGCTTAGTGTGAGGGTAAGACTACTGCTGATAGGATCAGGAGCAGGTATGCGAGTAGCACGCTCTAGTTTACCCAGGTTCAGGGCTCTCCGGAGAGATAACAGCCCTACTCCTGCATGTCTGAGTATATCTGATATATCTGGTACAAAGTACTCCTGGAGCTGTATCTGAGATCAGGGCTAAGGGCACCTGATCTCGTATATGCATGCGTATGGCCGGCTCTAGTGGCCAAGTATGGCCATGGCTTGTGGTCGTGAGTGGCCTTGTGGCCAAATGAATGTGGCGTGAGGGAGTGGATGGATGGATGTGTGCCCCTTTTATAGTGTGGGCTAGCTTACTTCCTAAGCTATGTAGTGGCATGGACAAGTGGGCATGGGGGTATGGTGTGGGTGTCATGCTTGTCTCCTGGGTCACTTCATGAATAGTGCCCAGGGACAAGTGACACTGTACATGATGGCGTCGTGGTACAGCTGTCTCGTTCGAGGTATAGCCGTCTCGTCGGTGTCTTGTCGGTGTCGGGTTGGGCTGCAATCGGCAGCCGGCTGGTTGGCGCAGTCGGCAGCCGGCTGGGCAGAGCAGTCGGACGGGTGAAAGTGCAACTATCCCTAGGTGGTTTTGGTAATTCATAACAACATATAGCTCATTGAGCTAATACTATTCCAAGATGATTATTTCAGGAAAGCTCAATGATTGACATGGCATGGATGTGAAAGTGGAACCCTCAAAATGCTAAGGACAAAGGATTGGCTCAAGCTCAAAAGCTCAAGACTCTTCATTTTATATTTTAGTGATCCAAGATCACATTGAGTCTTTAGGAAGAGCCAATACTATTAAGGAGGGATGAGGTGTTGCTTAATGAGCCTCTTGCTTCATGTGCTTAGTGATATGCTCCAAAACCCTCAACTACTTTTCCATATCCACATATGACCTAAACCCTAAGCCAAACTCGGCCCTACCGATTCTTCCTATCCGGTGCCACCGAGTTTCACTTGTCATTAGCCACTGCCAAACTCTAGCAATTCGGTCCTACCAATAGGGATCTCGGTCTCACCGAGATGGGGTTGCAAACTCTCTGTTTCCCTTTTGTAACTTTTCGGTCCCACCGAAAAAGCGAATCGGTCCCACCGAGATTGCAATGTAAACTCAGTGTTTCCCCTTTGTAACTTTTGGGTCTCACTGAGTTTCACTCGGTCTCACCGAAAGAGCAAATCGGTCCCACCGAGTTTGCCTGACCAACTCTCTGGTTAGCTAATTACCAAATTCGGTCCCACCGAGTTTGTGTAATCGGTCTCACCGAGATTACGTTATGCCCAAACCCTAACCGTATCGGTCCTACCGAGTTGCATATCAGTCCCAGAAAATCACTAACGGTCACTAAGGTTTTAAATTTTCGGTCGACCGAGCTTATTGATTCGGTCCACCGAGATTGGTAAATTGTATGTAACGGTTGGATTTTGTGTGGAGGCTATATATACCCCTCCACCTCCTCTTCATTCGTGGAGAGAGCAATCAGAACACATACATCATTCCAACTCATATGTTCTGAGAGAGAACCACCTACTCATGTGTTGAGACCAAGATATTCCATTCCTACCATATGAATCTTGATCTCTAGCCTTCCCAAGTTGCTTTCCACTCAAATCTTCTTTCCATCAGATCCAAACCCTATGAGAGAGAGTTGAGTGTTGGGGAGACTATCATTTGAAGCACAAGAGCAAGGAGTTCATCATCAACACGCCATTTGTTACTTCTTGGAGAGTGGTGTCTCCTAGATTGGCTAGGTGTCACTTGGGAGCCTCCGACAAGATTGTGGAGTTGAACCAAGGAGTTTGTAAGGGCAAGGAGATCGCCTACTTCGTGAAGATCTACCGCTAGTGAGGCAAGTCCTTCGTGGGCGATGGCCATGGTGGGATAGACAAGGTTGCTTCTTCGTGGCCTTTGTGGGCGGTTGCTTCTTCGTGGACCCTTCGTGGGTGGAGCCCTGTGTGGACTCGCGCAACCGTTACCCTTGGGTGGAGTCCTGTGTGGACTCGCGCAACCGTTACCCTTCGTGGGTTGAAGTCTCCATCAACGTGGATGTAGGATAGCACCACCTATCCGAACCACGGGAAAAACATCCGTGTCTCCAATAGCGTTTGATTTCTCCAAACCCTTCCCTTTACATTCTTGCAAGTTGCATGCTTTACTTTCCGCTGCCTATATACTCTTTGCATGCTTGCTTGAATTATGTGATGATTGCTTGACTTGTTCTAAATTAGCTAAAATCTGGCAAGAACTAAAATTGGGAGAAGGTTAAGTTTTTATTTGGTCAAGTAGTCTAATCACCCCCCCTCTAGACATACTTTCGATCCTACAAGTGGTATCAGAGCTTTGGTCTCCATTTGCTTGATCTCCATAGCTTTTGGTGGTCATAGCCTTGGTTTCACAACCTAGGAGAGTATGGCGTCTAGCAAGGGAAATTATCACCGTAGAGGTACTTACTTTGATGGTACTAATTTTGCTAGTTGGAAGCATAAAATGAAAATGCATATTCTTGGACATAACCCTGCTGTTTGGGCTATTGTGTGTGTTGGTTTGCAAGGTGACTTCTTTAATGGGAGAGAACCGAACCGTGAAGCTACCGTGGATGAGTTGAAGATGTTGCAATACAATGCTCAAGCTTGTGATATTCTCTTCAACGGATTGTGCCCCGAAGAATTCAACAAAATCAGCCGCCTTGAGAATGCAAAGGAAATTTGGGACACTTTGATTGATATGCACGAAGGTACCGACTCTGTCAAGGAATCCAAATTGGATGTGCTTCAAAGCCAACTTGACAAGTTCAAGATGAAGAATGGTGAAGGTGTCGCCGAAATGTACTCTAGGCTTGCTCTCATCACAAATGAGATTGCCGGCTTAGGAAGTGAAGAGATGACCGATAGATTCATCATCAAGAAGATTCTAAGAGCCTTGAATGGAAAGTATGATACCGTGTGCACATTGATCCAAATGATGCCCAATTACAAAGATCTCAAGCCAACGGAAGTGATTGGAAGAATTGTTGCTCATGAGATGTCACTTAAGGATAAAGAGGAACTTCACAACAAATCAAGTGGTGCCTATAAAGCCTCATGTGAAGCCCCTACATCATCAAGTGAGAAACAAGACTTCAATGAAGAATTGAGCTTAATGGTGAAGAACTTCAACAAGTTCTACAAGAGTAGAAGCAAAGATAGAAGCTTCAAGTCAAGGTCCTACAATGACAAAAGATCTTCTAGTCGAGAGCGAAACTGCTACAATTGTGAAAGACCCGGACACTATTCCAATGAGTGTACGGCTCCCTACAAAAGAAGAGAAGATTCTCCAAAAAGAAGAAGCAAAGAATCACCACCAAGAAAGAGAAGGAGCAGAGATGATCGTTATGAACGAAGATACTCATGGAGAAGTAAGGATTCGGAAAGGAAGGAAAAATTATCAAGGAGCTACACAAGACGAAGACATCAAGCTCATGTTGGTGAATGGGTATCCGGCTCCGACTCCGACAGCCACTCCGAGAGAAGTTATTACTCCAGCTCCGAAGATACTCAAGATGAAGGTGTTGCCGGTCTAGCACTTGTGTCAACCAACTCCTACGACATATTTGACTCACCAAATGAGGGAATTGGAAGATGCCTCATGGCCAAAGGTCCTAAGGTAACACACCCCGAGTATGTTGATTTCAATAGTGATGAAGATGACTTGTTAGGTGATGATTTGCTTGTTGACAACTCTAGTGATGAATACTATGATGAAAGACAAATTAATCATGCTAATCAAGATAAAACGAAAGACAATGATAAGGAGAAGATTGAGTCTCTAACTAAAGAACTAAAAACTCTTAAGTTAGCTCATGACACTATCTTCGAAGATCATCGAGAACTTTTAAGAGCTCATGAGAAATTACGCTTTGAAAAGCTCAATCTTGAGCAAGAGCATGAGTTCTTAAAAGCAATCAATGATGATCTCCGCAAGAAAAGTTCTTCTTACATTGCCAAGCGTTTACTTTTATCCACTTACATGCCTCAAGTCAAGTCTAACAAGAAAGATTCTTCCTCTAGCAGTAACAATGATCATGTTAAATCCAATATTGTTGCTTCTAGTAGTTCTCTTGATTCCACTAATGATTCTCTTAGCCAAGTTACACTTGAGCAAGAAAATAGCTTATTGAAGGAAATTATAGAGAAAGGAGTATACAAAAGCCTTGCCGGGAGTAAGCAATTCGAGGAAATTGTGCGCAAGCAAGGAATGCACCGGAAGAATCAAGGTGTTGGTTTTGAACGAAAGTTCAATGCCAATGGAGTTGAGTGGGAAGAAGATCAATACCCCAAGACAAAGTTTGTCCCTCAACAAGAGAAGTATACTTCTTTCAAGGGGACACAAGCTCAAGATGATCTTCCACCACAAGACTACAAGTAAAAAGGCAAGGACAAGTTTCAAGAGGAAATTGATGCATTTGAAGAAGCTCCAAAGATCTTAGTCAAGTGGATTCCCAAGACTACTTCAAGTTCCACTTCATCAAGTACGACTACAACTCCAAGGATTCCCATCAAGATGGTGTGGATCCAAAAGAAGAAAAACTAGAGAGTTCTTGAGGGTGACTCCGCCAACATACTTCACTCTTATCATTTTGGCAAGAACAAGTGCAATCAACTTCCACATCTTGCACTAGTTCAAGGAGTCACAAACCCTCTTGTTGGTAAGACAAGGGACAAGGTGACCTAACAGTTTTCATGGACATCATCTTTTGTGTGCATCACTCTATGTCTATGGATATCCTTGCTTGTTCCTTATGGGACTAACCCATGTAGGTATTGAAAGTGCAATTCACTCAAATGGATAGCTCCAAGAGATCTACATCAACATTGAGCATCCACATCTTCAATATCTACATGAAGTCATCATCGACAAAACCCAAGGTTAGTTCATCCCTCTTAGGGGGGATATCACATCTAGGGGGAGCTTTACTCTAAGACTTGAGCTAAATCAACTCTAAAGATGTGAACAAAGAAATGCTTTATGTAAAAGTGGTAACCCCACTTGAGCTTAAACAATGAGTATGACCTATGATCAAGTGCTCTCACTTGACTCCTAAGTCAATATACTCATATATAGATGACCTAGTCATCGCAAATTGCTTGATAGATGCTAGAATTTGTTGTGCATGCCTTGTCACATATTTCATTTGCCATCTTATTGTGTGAGCATGCTGGTTGCACATTTTACTCATTCGAGGACATCCACTTATTGTTTTGATTGTTTGGTTTTATCTTCTTTTGCCAAGTGGATGGACAAGAATGCCTAAGAACCTCCTCTAGCTATCTATGCTCTTCTCGTCTCAAACTCTATTCATGCTGCATCACAAAATTTGATCAAGTCAGATTCGAACCACTCTGTGTGAGGAGCGCTCGGAGTCCCCGATTCGTCATAGACTTAAACTTCCAAAACCTCTTTATGATCCTCGGTCTGACCGATACTCTACTTTCGGTCCTACCGAGATCATTAAGTTGATCTAGGTTTTCGATCTCGGTGCAACCGATTTGAACCTTTCGGTCACACCGAGTTTCAGTAACTGCTTGCAGTTATGAATTTCGGTGCCACCGAGTTGTTCCACTCGGTCACACCGACAGGGTCGGGCTATATATAGTCACGGGCAAAATTTGGAAATTTCTCCGAACCCCTTCGCCCGCGCGATAGCTTGCTCTGCCCTCGAGGTCTCCGGATCATCTTCTTGCCGCCAGCAGCCTCCAGTCGCTGGTGTCCGTCGCCGTCAACGGGAATTCTGCCCCGCCGTTGCCGCCGTAGCAAGTCCCTGCCGAACTAGGGTATGGACTTGATCTTTGTGCTATTCCTCAATCTGATTCCTAGCACATTGTGATCATATTGATTCTTGCCACGTTTGATCAACTTCTATCCAGTCAAAACGCTCATAGATTAGGTTTGATTCGAAAATTCTAGGTTTAGGTTTCCGCCGAAACTATCTCGGACCCATCGAGTTGAAAAACTCGGTCCCACCGATTTGGCTTATGCCATTGCACAAGTGAGACTCGGTCTGACCGAGAATTACTTATCGGTGTGACCGATTTTTGAACTCAGTGAAACCCTAGCAGTCTCGGTGCCACCAAACTGTGACTCGGTCCTACCGAGTTCACTAGTTTAGGTTCCAAAACTGCTTCGGTATCCGAGTTTGAAAATCGGTAGATCCGAGATGATTTTAGTGGGAAACTAAAACTAAGTTTTTGGATCATTCTTTTGCGAAAATACTCTGCATTTTGTGATGCTCATCTTTTCTATCTCATCTATAATCTATTCACAGGGTCAGCAGTCAGTTTGCAGCATGTCTGATCAAAGTGATAGCCAAAATATGTCAGAGCAGCAAGTGGTGATGAGTGAGGGCACTAGTCCCTCCAGTTCATCTGATGAAGGCAGCAGGAGCACTCCTAGCAATTTGCCAAAGGCTGCCACGAGACAAAGGAAGAAGAGGACTTCAGATTCCGAAGATGAGGACTATGTGGCAGAGGAAGAGGCCACTTCCAAGAGAATTGAGCCAGCTCAAGGCACTAAGCCAGGTCTGAAAATCAAAAGGCCAACAGGCAGGCAGCCCATGTCAAAGGCAAGAGCCTCAACTGAGAAGCCCACTCCCCAAGAGCCAGTTGCAGCTGAGGGCAAGAAAAGGAAGGAGAGGGTGAAGAAGACTGTGGTTAGAGTGCTTGGAAAAGCTTCCATCATGGAAGAAGAAGAGGAAGAAGAGGTAGCTGCACCAGCACCCAAGGCACCCAAGCTGATGGGTGATGCCATAAGGTCAGGGGCTACTGCATCTAAGCCCAAAGCTGCCTCCAAGCCAAAACCTAAAAGAAATACAAGGAACATTCCTGCAGCTGAGAAGAACAAGGCCCCAGTGCCTGAGACTGTTGCTGAGGATGAGGAGGAGAATGTCCTGAGAAAGCTAAAGTCCAAGATCCCAGAGCACAACGATGCTCATCCTGTGGCTGAGGATATGAAGCTCAGGAGAGATTCAGGGCTGAGGAAATGGAGAGAAGCAGACCCATATGCTTCAAAGAGAAGGACTGTCGTGGACTACAGGTTTCACACCAAGGAGCAGCAGGATTTCTATGAGACTGTTTCGCTAGATAAGAAGCCAATTGTCTGTGACATGAGATGGGTTGACTGGACTTACATGAGGGAGAAGGAGGAACACTACCCAGGAGTATATGACAGCTTTCATAGTGTGGGCTAGCTTACTTCCTAAGCTATGTAGTGGCATGGACAAGTGGGCATGGGGGTATGGTGTGGGTGTCATGCTTGTCTCCTGGGTCACTTCATGAATAGTGCCCAGGGACAGGTGACACTGTACATGATGGCGTCGTGGTACAGCTGTCTCGTCCGAGGTATGGCCGTCTCGTCGGTGTCTTGTCGGTGTTGGGTTGGGCTGCAGTCGGCAGCCGGCTGGTTGGCACAGTCGGCAGCCGGCTGGGCAGAGCAGTCGGACGGGTGAAAGTGCAACTATCCCTAGGTGGTTTTGGTAATTCATAACAACATATAGCTCATTGAGCTAATACTATTTCAATATGATTATTTCAGGAAAGCTCAATGATTGGCATGGCATGGATGTGAAAGTCGAACCCTAAAAATGCTAAGGACAAAAGATTGGCTCAAGCTCAAAAGCTCAAGACTCTTCATTTTATATTTTAGTGATCCAAGATCACATTGAGTCTTTAGGAAAAGCCAATACTATCAAGGAGGGATGAGGTGTTGCTTAATGAGCCTCTTGCTTCATGTGCTTAGTGATATGCTCCAAAACCCTCAACTACTTTCCCATATCCACATATGACCTAAACCCTAAGCCAAACTCGGTCCTACCGATTCTTCCTATCCGGCACCACCGAGTTTCACTTGTCATTAGCCACTGCCAAACCCTAGCAATTCGGTCCTACCGATAGGGATCTCGGTCTCACCGAGATGGGGTTGCAAACTCTCTGTTTCCCTTTCGTAACTTTTCGGTCCCACCGAAAGAGTGAATCGGTCCCACCGAGATTGCAATGTAAACTCAGTGTTTCCCCTTTGTAACTTTTCGGTCTCACCGAGTTCCACTCGGTTTCACCGAAAGAGCAAATCGGTCCCACCGAGTTTGCCTGACCAACTCTCTGGTTAGCTAATTACCAAATTCGGTCCCATCGAGTTTGTGTAATCGGTCTCACCGAGATTACGTTATGCCCAAACCCTAACCGTATCGGTCCTACCGAGTTGCATATCAGTCCCATCGAAAATCACCTAACGGTCACTAGGTTTACATTTTCGGTCCGACCGAGCTTATTGATTCGGTCCCACCGAGATTGGAAAACTGTGTAACGGTTGGATTTTGTGTGGAGGCTATATATACCCCTCCACCTTCTTCTCATTCGGAAAGAGAGCTATCAGAACACACACACCATTCCAACTCATATGTTCTGAGAGAGAACCACCTACTCATGTGTTGAGACCAAGACATTCCATTCCTACCATATGAATCTTGATCTCTAGCCTTCCCAAGTTGCTTTCCACTCAAACCCTCTTTCCACCAAATCCAAATCCTATGAGAGAGAGTTGAGTGTTGTGGAGACTATCATTTGAAGCACAAGAGCAAGGAGTTCATTACCTACACACCATTTGTTACTTCTTGGAGAGTGGTGTCTCCTAGATTGGCTAGGTGTCACTTGGGAGCCTCCGATAAGATTGTGAAGTTGAACCAAGGAGTTTGTAAGGGCAAGGAGATCGCCTACTTCGTGAAGATCTACCGCTAGTGAGGCAAGTCCTGTGTGGGCGTTGGCCATGATGGGATAGGCAAGGTTGCTTCTTCGTGGGCCCTTTGTGGGTGGTTGCTTCTTCGTGGACCCTTCGTGGGTGGAGCCCTGTGTGGACTCGCGCAACCGTTACCCTTGGGTGGAGCCCTGTGTGGACTCGCGCAACCGTTACCCTTCGTGGGTTGAAGTCTCCATCAACGTGGATGTAGGATAGCACCACCTATCCGAACCACGGGAAAAACATCCGTGTCTCCAATAGCGTTTGATTTCTCCAAACCCTTCCCTTTACATTCTTGCAAGTTGCATGCTTTACTTTCCGCTGCCTATATATTCTTTGCATGCTTGCTTGAATTATGTGATGATTGCTTGACTTGTCCTAAATTAGCTAAAATCTGCCAAGAACTAAAATTGGGAAAAGGTTAAGTTTTTATTTGGTCAAGTAGTCTAATCACCCCCCCTCTAGACATACTTTCGATCCTACAACGGGGAGCCGGCAGGAGCAGCCGGGCAGTCGGACTGAGGGGCTTTGCTAGCCCCGATGTCTTGAAATATTGTCTTGCCGTCTTCGGGGTACCCGTGATCAATTACTCCGTCAGTAGCCCCCAAGCCTCCGGGCAACTTAGCAAAGTTGGGCGGAGATTTTTTGGTGAGTGTTCCTGGAAATGATCATGAAAAAGACAAAGTTAGTCCACGCAGATGTATCAAATGTTTGCTTTTAGTATTGCAAGTTTTATGTGGAGGGTGCTGACTCGGTTTCGTCCGAGCCCCCTTCAATCTTTTTCATGTTCCCTCCGCTTTTTGGCTTGTGCTCTCGCTCGCCGGACAGCCGCTCTGCGGTCTCTGGCTGAGAGTGGGCCGTGAAGCGGAGTGTACAATACTCATAATCTGGGAGCAGATTTAACCGAGCAGATACTCATAAAGGAAACGGTCGGGTCGCCCGAAGTGTTTTTCTTCCCGGACGTTTTTCGCGTGGGTAGCCTCCAGCGTTCACCCTTGCTAGCCGAACAGCCGCTCTGCGGTCTGTGACTAAGAGTGAGCCTTTGGTACCGCGCACGGTACTAAGCCGTCTGCGGGAACTAACGTCTCAGGCCAAGCGGCCAGCCCCGGGCCAACTCTGGCTGGCGCCGGGGCGAACAGTGATGCTACTGTAATAACACACGGAGACAGCCCCCGAGCATCGCTCGGGGTTATCCGTGCTTGCGTAGTGCAAAAGTATGCGGGTGAAGAGCTCACGTTGATTTTTGTGTAGTTGTGGTCGTCGAAGACAGCCGGCGTGACTCGGCGCTCACGGAGTGCGTCGGCGCACCCGCTGGGTGCAGCCTTCGAGCCCCTGAGTGCTCGAAGGGGGGTTCCGACCGGTCAGGCTCGACCGGCCAGGCGGCGAGGCGGCTTGCAGCGCCCTTTTTCTTCTTTTTCTCTTCTGTCGGCTGCTGGCAACCGGACAAAACTCTTCTCTTGTCTGCAATCTTCGCGGGGGCGCGCCAGCGTACCCGCTAGGTGTAGCCCCCGAGATTCGGGCCGACTGCTGAGCAGTCGGGCCGGATCTCCCGGCGACTACTTTGTCTTCTTCTTCACGGGGGCGCGTCAGCGCACCCGCTGGGTGTAGCCCCCGAGATTTGGGCCGACTGCTGAGCAGTCAGGCCGGATCTCCCAATGACTACTTTGTCTTCTTTTTTTTCTTCTTCAGACGGCTAGGCGAGCGGACCCCGACACAGCAGTCGGGCCCTTTGCAGCTGGCCAGATAGCCAGCAGTCGGACGCACATCTGGCAATCAGACGCACATTTTTTTCCAGCAGCCGGCCTCTTTTCTCAGCCGAATCAGGCACTCGGCCACAGCGGGCAGACTGCCCTTTTCTTTTTCTCCCAGCCGGCTTTGAGCAGTCGGACAAAACTCTTTATTTATTTTTTCTTTTGCACAGCCGGCGCACTGTGTTGACCCAACCGACTCTTTCTTTCTTTTCTTTCTTTGATTGAGCAGTCGGCAGGAGCGGGGCAGCAGCAGCCGTCGTCCGGGTCGCGGCAGAAGCCGGCAGGCCGGGAAGCGGGCGGAAGCCGGCTGCTGGCTGGAGCAGCAAGCCGGCGGGCGTGGGGGCCGGACCCGACGCGGGAGGCCAGCAGCCGGCGAGCGCCCAGGCCGGAGCTGGGCCCGGCGCAGGCAGAACCAGACGGGCCGAGTGCTAGATAGGCCGGCACCGAGGCGGCGACGTGAGGCGCGCAGGGCAGGAGGCGGCTCGTAGCAGCGGTCGGCTGGGGGGGATGCAGGGTGGGCGCAGCCAGCGGAGCTGGAAGGCCACCAGGCGTGTGGAGCGAATAACGACGCGAGCCTGGGGCCGCGTAAGGGCAACCCAGCATGGGCGCGTGCAGGTGGCCGATGTGGGACCGGCTTGCGGGGAGGCGGCGCACCAGGTCGGACGGCGAGCCGACCCGCGGGATGAGGCAGCGCGACGGGCACGGATGGCGGAGAGGAGCCCGGCGTCGAGGCGCTCCAGGATGGAGCCGCGGATGGGTGGAGGCCTTGGCCAGCAGCGGCGCGCCGTGGGGGAAGTGGAGCGCACGCAGTAGCGTCAAGGTGAGGCACACGGGCGGAGCTCTAGTGGTCGCGGGCGTGGTCGCAAGTGGCCAGGCAGCCGGCGCACCCACGGGATGGATCTATGCTTTCGCTGGGAATTCACGTCTCTAGGAATTTTTACTCTCCATCTTTTGTATTACTACGCGAGAGGAGGAAGCAATCCACAGAGAGAGAGACCGGGCAGGATGGCCGCAAGAGAAAGAAGAGGCTGGAACAGATGGTGGTGGAGGTCAGGCAAGGCTCGTAACTCGAGACGAGAAGGAGGCCCGACGGCAGTCGGAGCAAGAGCTCGTCGACGGCGGCGGATGTCGCGGGAGGAGGAGAAGGAGTAGCTAGCATCTGACCAATGTCCGGCTATTGTTTGACCAATATACACGCACTATCCAACTTGCATCTGGATAATGTACGAAGAGTGTATGGCTATTATCTGGGAAGAGTATGGCTAATGGTTTGACCATTGTTTGACTTGCTCTAGCTAGCTTGCATAGACAGTATGTGGAGGGGCGAACGCGCGCTTCAGACGACGCAAGACACAACGCGGAGGGGAACAGACGCGAGTGGCGCGTGGATGAACACGGCCGACCGAGGCAAGGCCCAGCGCACGACACGCGCGCGGACGGACGGCCGGCGTTGCGGTGGTGACGAAGAGGGCGAGGCCGATGGCGAGGACGCGCCGCCCCTCGCGGCTGCTTTGAGGGCGTGTTGACGTCGGGCCCCCGGGTGCTACCGGAGAGACGAGGCGACGCCGCGGCGGAGATGACGAAGATGGTCCCGCCCGGACTGCGAAACCAGCAGCAGCGCGGTAGCATAGTACCGACCCACGGTGGGCGCCAACTGTCGTGGTATTCTCACGGGGGGCTTTCGAGTCAACAGATGCCACAAGGGCTTTGTGTGAGGGTAAGACTGCTGTTGATAGGACCGAGAGCGGGTATGCGAGTAGCACGCGCTAGTTTACCCAGGTTCGGGGCTCTCCGAAGAGATAACACCCCTACTCCTGCATGTCTGATTATATCTGATATATCTGGTACAAAGTACTCCTGGAGCTGTATCTGAGATCAGGGCTAAGGGCACCTGATCTTGTATATGCATGCGTATGGCCGGCTCTAGTGGCCAAGTATGGCCATGGCTTGTGGCCGTGAGTGGCCTTGTGGCCAAATGAATGTGGCGTGAAGGAGTGGATGGATGGATGTGTGCCCCTTTTATAGTGTGGGCTAGCTTACTTCCTAAGCTATGTAGTGGCATGGACAAGTGGGCATGGGGGTATGGTGTGGGTGTCATGCTTGTCTCCTGGGTCACGTCATGAATAGTGCCCAGGGACAAGTAACACTGTACATGATGGCGTCGTGGTATAGCTGTCTCGTCCGAGGTATGGCTGTCTCGTCGATGTCTTGTCGGTGTCGGGTTGGGCTGCAGTCGGCAGCCAGCTGGTTGGCGCAGTCGGCAGCCGGCTGGGCAGAGCAGTCGGACGGGGAGCCGACAGGAGCAGCCGGGCAGTCGGACCGAGGGGCTTTGCTAGCCCCGATGTCTTGAAATATTGTCTTGCCGTCTTCTGGGTACCCGTGATCAATTACTCTGTCAATACGCCAAGTCAAGTCACTTAAATCATTCAGAGAAGGATACCACCCTATCATACCACATCACAACCATTTTAATAGCATGTTGGTATGCAAGGTAAACCATTATAAGCTCCTAGCTAATCAAGCATGGCACAAGAAACTATGATCTCTAGTTGTCATTGCAAACATGTTTATTCATAATAGGCTGAATCAGGAACGATGAACTAATCATATTACAAAAACAAGAGAGGTCGAGTTCATACCAGCTTTTCTCATCTCAGTCAGTCCATCATATATCGTCATAATTGCCTTTCATTTGCACGACCGAACGATGTGGGTAATAATAATAGTGCACATGCATTGGACTAAGCTGAAATCTGCAAGCATTCAATAAACAGGAGAAGACAAGGTAATATGGGCTCTTGGTTAAATCAACAATAATGCGTATAAGAGCCACTTCAACAATTTAATCATGGTGTTCTCCTATCGACCCCCAATGAAAAGAAAAGAAAAGAAATAAAACTATTTACACGGGACAGCTCCCAACAAGAAAAAGAAGAACAGGAAATATTTTTGGGTTTTCTTTTTAATTACTACTACAAGCATGGAAAGTAAACTAATTAAAAGCTACAACTATTTTTTTGGTTTTTCTTAAGGCTTATTAAACACACAAGAAGAAAGTATAAAAAGAAAAATAAACTAGCATGGATATTACAATGAAAAAGTATGAGCACCGACATCTAACAATGAGTGTGTGAACATAAATGTAATATCGGTGAGAAATACGTACTCCCCCAAGCTTATGCTTTTGGCCTAAGTTGGTCTATGGCCATGGTTGGCCTAGAGGATATCCATAGTTGTAGCTGGGGTCGTACTGCGATGCATCGGCTGTTGCCTCCTGAGCTGCAGCGTGGCGGCGAGCTGCCTCCGCCCTCCTCTCGTACTCATCTGCCTCCTCTCTGGTAATAAAATGTCTTCCTTTTGCCTAATAATCAAAGAAGGCAAGAGCAGGGAGAGTAATACGGGCAGCACGGCGTCTGTCAAAGATTAAGCGATACTGGAGAGGTGATTCATTCCTCTCGACAAACTGATGGTGAACCATAGCATTAAAGTCTAGGTAAGCAGGAGGCAATTCAATATCATCATTACATATGGTTACACCAAGAAAATCAGCTAAGTGGGTTGCATAAATTCCACCAAAAATATCTCCATTAAATCTATTAAGATGTAACCTACGTGCAACAATGGCTCCCAAATTATAAGATTTATCTCCTAACACATCACTCCTAAGAATACTGAGGTCAGGGACACACATGTGACTTGCCTCATCTTTACCATTAATGCATCTACCTATGAAGAGAGCAAAATAATGTATAGCAGGAAAGTGAATGCTCCCTATGGTAGCTTTTGTTATATCTCTAGATTCCCCCACAGTTATATTAGCAAGAAAATCTCTAAATTCAGATTTGCGAGGTTCCCTAACACTACCTCATTATGGAAGTTTGCAAGCAGTGGTAAAATCCTCTAAGTCCATAGTATACGATTTTTCATAAAGATCAAACAGGACAGTTGGAGAATTACGTTAAGATGAAAATTCAAACCTCCTCACAAAGGAACAAGTGAGATAATGGTACTGGCGGCACTTTTCCTCCTCGAAGCTCACAAGATCAGCGTTTCGCAAATATGCGTTAAATTCTTCCTTGATTTCCGCTCGATCCATAAAGTCCTCTGTAGGCCATTCACAGGGCCGCACTGGAGCGTCCCTTGGTGGCTCATCATCAGCATCACACATTGCAAGCCTGGGCTCTTGTTTCCTTGAAGAGCCACCTTGGTACATTTTGCTAAACATATTTCTTCCTCTGAAAAATTTCTGAAATTTTTAGTAATTTCAAACAAAAGTGAACCAAGCTCAATAAAATTGATAGCAACTACTCCTACAAGTGCCTAGAGTATACATCATGCATTAGAACTACTTGGAACTATATAAATTTGACATGCAAGCTCAAGAACATGGTCACCTAGGCAGCACAAATTTGCAATGAATAGAGCCCTAGAACAAAAACTAATTGGACCAATGAAGGAGTCACATACCAAGGAACAATCTTCCCAAGCAGTTTTGTGAGAGGTGCTTTGAGCAAGGAGATCGAAAATCGCAGCAAAATGAGCTAGAACTCGTGCTTGAGCTGGATGGTGATTTTTTTGGGAGGAAGAAGAAGTGTGTGGGTGCAGGAATAAGTGGAGGGGAGCCACCATGGGCCCACGAGGCAGGGGGTGCCCTCCACCCTGGTGGCCAGGTGCTTGCCCCTCCTGCTGTGTTCTCAGTGCCAGGTATTCTCAAATATTCCAGAAAAATCATATTTAAATTTCAGGGCATTTGGAGAACTTTTATTTTTGAGGTATTTTTATATTGCACGGATAAATCAGATAATAGACAAAGAATACTTATTTTTATTTTATTTAATATAAATAACAGAAAGTAAAAGGAGGGTACAGAAAGTTCTGTTTTCTAAATTCATCCATCTCATGATCATCAAAAGGAACCCATTAACAAGGTTGATCAAGTCTTGTTAACAAACTCATTCCGAATAACATGGAATCGCAGAATTTTTGAATAACACTAGGTTACCTCAACAGGGATATGCACATCCCTGATAATAAGAATATCATATTTCTTCTTGACAGTAGGTAGAGGAAATTCAAAACCTCCAAAAATAATCGATGGGATTTTCCCAATAGAATTGATACTATGGACTTGAGGTTGTTTCCTCGGAAAGTGTACCGTATGCTCATTACCATTAATATGAAAAGTGGCATTGCCTTTGTTGCAATCAATAACAGCCCCTGCACTATTCAAAAAGGATCTTCCAAGAATAATAGACATACTATCATCCTCGGGAATATCAAGAATAACAAAGTCCGTTAAAATAGTAACGTTTGCAACTACAACAGGCACATCCTCACAAATACCGACAGGTATAGCAGTTGATTTATCATCCATTCACAAAGATATTTCAGTAGGTGTCAACTTATTCAAATCAAGTCTACGATATAAAGAGAGAGGCATAACACTAACACCGGCCCCAAGATCACATAACACAGTTTTAACATAGTTTCTTTTAATGGAGCATGGTATAGTGGGTACTCCTGGATCTCCAAGTTTCTTTGGTATTCCACCCTTAAAAGTATAATTAGCAAGCATGGTGGAAATTTCAGCTTCCGGTATTTTTCTTTTATTATTAACAATTTCTTTCATGTACTTAGCATAAGGATTCATTTTAAGCATATCAGTTAATCGCATACGCAAAAAGATAGGTCTAATCATTTCAGCAAAGCGCTCAAAATCCTCATCATCCTTTTTCTTGGATGGTTTAGGAGGGAAAGGCATGGGTTTCTGAACCCATGGTTCTCTTTCTTTACCATATTTCCTAGCAACAAAGTTTTTCTTATCATAACGTTGATTCTTTGATTGTGGGTTATCAAGATCAACAACAGGTTCAATTTCTATATCATTATCATTGCTAGGTTGAGCATCAACATGAACATTATCATTAACATTATCACTAGTTTCAGGTTCATTACCAGATTGTGTTTCAGCATCAGAAATAGAAATATCATTTGGATTCTCAGGTGTTTCAGCAATAGGTTCATTAGAAGCATGCAAAGTCCTATCATTTTTCTTTTTCTTCTTTTTAGAAGGACTTGGTGCATCTATATTATTTCTCTGAGAATCTTGCTCAATCCTCTTAGGGTGGCCTTCAGGATACAGAGGTTCCTGAGTCATTCTACCAGTTCTAGTAGCCACTCTAGCAACATAATCATTATTCTTACTTTTCAATTCATTGAGCAAATCATTTTGAGCCTTAAGTACCTGTTCTACTTGAGTGGTAACCATAGAAGCATGTTTACTAATAAGTTTAAGTTCACCTTTGACATTAGCCATATAATCACCCAAGTGTTCAAGCATATTTGAATTGTATTTCAATTGTCTACCAAAATAAGCATTAAAATCTTCTTGCCTCACCATAAAATTATCAAACTCATCTAAGCATTGGCTAGCAAACTTAGTAAGAGAGATTTCAGCTTTATCATATCTATAGAGAGAGTTTACCTTTACTACCTGTGTCGGGTTATCAAGACCATGTATTTCTTCAATAGGTAATGGATTAAGATCATATGTTTTTCAACATGCGGTAAATTAAGACCGTGTATTTCTTCAATAGGAGGTAAATTCTTAACATCTTCAGCTTTAATACCCTTTTCTTTCATGGATTTCTTTGCCTCTTGCATATCTTCAGGACTGAGAAATAGAACACCTCTTTTCTTCGGAGTTGGTTTAGGAATAGGCTCAGGAGCTGGCTCAGGAAGTGTCCAATTATTTTCATTTGTCAACATATTATTCAATAGAATTTCAGCTTCATCCGGTGTTCTTTCCCTGAAAACAGAACCAACACAACTATCCAAGTAATCTCTGGAAGCACCGGTTAGTCCATTATAAAAGATATCAAGTATTTCATTTTTCTTAAGAGGATGATCAGGCAAAGCATTAAGTAACTTGAGAAGCCTCCCCCAAGCTTGTGGGGGACTCTCTTCTTCAATTTGCACAAAATTATATATATCCCTTAAAGCAGCTTGTTTCTTATGAGCAGAGAAATATTTAGCAGAGAAGTAATAAATCATATCCTGGGGACTACGCACACAACCGGGATCAAGAGAATTAAACCATATCTTAGTATCACCCTTTAATGCGAATGGAAATATTTTAAGGATATAAAAGTAGCGAGTTCTCTCATCATTAGTGAACAGGGTGGCTATATCATTTAATTTAGTAAGATGTGCCACAACAATTTTAGATTCATAGCCATAAAAAGGATCAGATTCAACCAAAGTAATTACATCAGGATCAACAGAGAATTCATAATCCTTATCAGTAACATAGATAGGTGAAGTAGCAAAAGCAGGGCCAGGTTTCATTCTAGCATTAAGGGATTGTTTCTTCCATTTAGCTAATAACCTCTTGAGCTCGTATCTATCTTTGCAAGCTAAAATAGCTAAATCAGCTTCTTTTTCCAAAACATAACCCTCAGGAATAACAGGCGATTCATATTTATTAGGGGAGAGTCTTCATCATCACTTTCATCAATGTTATCAATTTCAATAATTTCATTCTCTCTAACCCTAGCAAGTTGTTCATCAAGAAATTCACCAAGCGGCACAGTAGTATCAAGCATAGAAGTAGTTTCATCATAAGTATCATGCATAGCAGAAGTGGCATCATCAAGAACATGCGACATATCAGAACGAATAGCAGAAGCAGGTTTAGGTGTCGTAAGCTTACTCAAAACAGAAGGTGAATCAAGTGCAGAGCTAGATGGCAGTTCCTTACCTCCCCTCGTAGTTGAGGGATAAATCTTGGTTTTTGGATCTCTCAAGTTCTTCATAATGATAAGCAGATGTAAATCCCAAGTGACTCAAAGAATAGAACTATGCTCCCCGGCAACGGCGCCAGAAAATAGTCTTGATAACCCACAAGTATAGGGGATCACAACCGTTTTCGAGGGTAGAGTATTCAACCCAAATTTCTTGATTCGACACAAGGGGAGCCAAATAATATTCTCAAGTATTAGCAGCTGAGTTGTCAATTCAACTACACCTGGAAACTTAATATCTGCAGCAAAGTATTTAGTAGCAAAGTAATATGATAGTAGTGGTAATGGTAGCAAAAGGTAATGATAACAAAAGTAATGTTTTTGGTATTTTGTAGTGATTGTAACAATAGCAATGGAAAAGTAAATAAGCAAAGAACAATATATGGGAAGCTCGTAGGCAATGGATCGGTGAAAGAGAATTATGCCGGATGTGGTTCATCATGTAACAGTCATAACATAGGATGACACAGAACTAGCTCCAATTCATCAATGTAATGTAGGCATGTATTCTGAATATAGTCATACGTGCTTATGGAAAAGAACTTGCATGACATCTTTTGTCCTACCCTCCCGTGGCAGCGGGGTCCTAATGGAAACTAAGGGATATTAAAGCCTCCTTTTAATAGAGTACCGGACCAAAGCATTAACACATAGTGAATACATGAACTCCTCAAACTACGGTCGAGTGGTCCCGATTATTGTCACTTCGGGGTTGCCGGATCATAACACATAGTAGGTGACTATAGACTTGCGAGATAGGATCAAGAACTCTCATATATTGATGAAAACATAATAGGTTCAGATCTGAAATCATGGCACTCGGGCCCTAGTGACAAGCATTAAGCATAGTGATGTCATATCAATATCAATCTCAGAACATAATGGATACTAGGGATCATACCCTAACAAAACTAACTCGATTACATGATAAATCTCATCCAATCCATCACCGTCCAGCTAGCCTATGATGGAATTACTCACGCACGGCAGTGAGCATCATGAAATTGGTGATGGAGGATGGTTGATGATGACGATGGCGACGAATCCCCCTCTCTGGAGCCCCGAATGGACTCCAGATCAGCCCTCCCGAGAGGTTTTAGGGCTTGGCGGCGGCTCCATATCGTAAAACGTGATGAATCCTTCTCTTTGATTTTTTTCTCCCCGAAAGCAAATATATAGAGTTGGAGTTGAGGTCGGAGGAGCTCCAGGGGGCCCATGAGGTAGGGGGCGCGCCAAGGGGGGGCAGGCGCGCCCCCACCCTCGTGGCTAGGGTGTGGGCCCCCTGTCCTCATCTTTTGCAAGGATTTTTTATTATTTCCAAATAGTCGTTCCGTGATGTTTCAGGTCATTCCGAGAACTTTTGTTTCTGCACATAAATAACACCATGGCAATTCTGCTGAAGACAGAGTCAGTCCGGGTTAGTTCCATTCAAATCATCCAAGTTAGAGTCCAAAACAAGGGCAAAAGTGTTTGGAAAAGTAGATACGATCGAGACGTATCAAGGAGACCCCCATAGTTTCCTCATACATATTAGGAGATTTTGATGCATTCAATACTTTGCATGATTCTCATAATTGTTTGCACCGTATGCATTCCATGAATAACAATGCTCTACATATTTCTTGTGATGCATTACACAATTTGAGTCTCCATTATGCTATACATAACAACAAACCTATCATGATGGATGACATGTTTCTATATCACACTTCTCATTTATTTGAGCGTTGGCTATTTTGTGCTAACCAACACTTTCACGTGCGCATCATGATGGATGATGTGTACATATACCATGCACACACAATTTTCCCTTTGTCTTTGTTTTGTGTAGGTACTCACATATACTCGTCAACCTCTCAATCCCAAGAGTTGACGAAACGAGCTCTTGTGAGAAACGATGACTTGGGATCCCGTGGATTGTCCTTCCCACCATTTTCTTCGCGCAACGACTACGCACATCTATTTTACTTGGCTCTCACATGTCTATGGGCTATATATCACTTGTTACCTTATGCCCATTCTACCATGTTCACTTTTCATGTTATGCTTGTTTCTATGCCTTGGCCATGCAATTGTGACCCTTGCTTGCATTTACCCACGATTCACCATTTTACTACTCATATGTGTATTTGCATGCTTGGTGGAGATCCTTGTTGCTATTTCCATGTTTATCATGTGCCTCATGCTATTGTTGCTTGTTGTGTTGGGAGACTCATGATGTCCCATTGCTATTTACATATGGCCTCTCGCCAATACATTGATGATATTTTGCTTATATCTTGCCTTCATGCTTGTGATATGTCTTGTGCATTATTCATGACTACCATTTGCACACATGACATACTTGACATGATTCCTTCTAGTACATTGCATCTTCGCACTACTAGCTTGCTTACCTTGATTCATATGATTGCTTGCTTTGTCGCATCACCCATGTTACATTATTACTTGCTTTCTTGGTTTAATGACGTATATGTTCATGCCTCTCACATGATATATTTTGTTCATTGTCGCTTGTCTCCAATTGTTGCATCTATGCTTATTGATCATGGAGACTTGGACACTTTACTTATGATGCATGCTTGCTTGTTTGAGCCTATTGTATTTGGTTGTTCTCGCATCATATGCCTCCATACTATGAAATGCTCCCTTGTCCTTTCTTATGATGAGCATGATGCATCCACTTGTTGGGTATTTTACCACACGAATATAGGGTTTGCATCTCCGCTAACCTCATTTGTTTTTCCGAGTGTTTGTCATGTTCTTTCATTTTGAAGGATTCATAAGGCGATACCGTCATGAGACAATTTGGTCATGTGAAGGCATACACGATGTGCAACACCAACATTTGCGAGAATCTCCTAAATGTGACCTCATTCCCTTTGAGCCATCCTCAAATATGCACATTGGATGGGTCACTCTTTCATTATTGTTTCCTTCTTGTTGTCTACATGGTACATCTCGCGAATGGAGGAGCGACATTGAAGATTGGCTCTATGGACCTTCACATTGAGGAGCGCTCAAACTTATTGGAAGCACCTTCGAACCTCCATGCATGCCACGACATCGAGCATTGGTACACCAACACCTCCATATTTGTTGATTGTGCTCACACATGTCATGCTCATTGGACATCTCACACTCATGACAAATTTGCATCTTATGCATGGATTGACTCATATTTTGATTGCCTTGTTGCATCTTGTATTCCCATGTCATCCATGATATATGAGCTTGTGCATTTTCTTAGCAAATTTGTTGTGATCTTTCTTGATGACATATTCATACATCATGATCATATTGCCCATCATCAATTGCATGATCACATACTAATTTTGAGCACCCATTACCATGTTCATGCTTTTGATAAACCATCCCATTATGACATCATTTTGCACCGTGGTTGCATTGATCATATTCGCAATACATTTTTATGCACAATGAATGATTTTGCTCCCATGAATGCTTTTCATATCATTCTATATCATCTTCATAAGCTTCATGCACTATGTCACGAACAATCTTTCCGAAAGGACTCATTCTTCTATGATAGACACTTTGTGTGCGCTAACCATTGTATTTCCAAGTGTACTTTGTGTTTGCTCATTTTGCTTGTACCACATACCGGAGACACCTTGGAGTACTTGGATTGCGCCATGCCTTCAACTCCGTCCAACTACAAGTCCGTCCACGACAACCGTTTCCATGGTGATGAGGATCACGATCCGAGGTCGGATCTTTCCCAAGGGGGGGAGATGATGTGGAGCATCCCAGTTCATCCCCATGCACACTCCGACTACTCTCCAAGCCCCAAGTGAACATAAGACGAGACCTCAAGTATACGCCATTGGACACAAGGGGAACTCGCTCCTCTCCGAGTCGTCACTTTCCACATGTGAGACATGGCTACTACCTCAAACATGTGTGCTATGCGTGACCAAGAACCAAGAGGAAGCCCATGGACAAGAAGGCGAGGACACCAAGCGTGAGGAACAAGAAGAAGAGCTACAGAAGAAGCTCCAGCCACCGGACGACTGGTCAGGACCGGACGTCCGATGCCTGAAGACCCACCGGACGACCGGCCCGGACCGGACGACCGGCCCGGACCGGACGACCGGCGATCCCGCACCGAGCCAAACGAGCGGACGTATGGCCTCCACCGGACGACCGGCGCCTGAAGCACAGCCAACGCCAGCTACAACACCCCCAGCGAGCGGACGTCCGGCGACTAGCGGATGACTGGTCCCTCCTGATCCACCGGACGACCGGTACCCACCGGACGACCGGTTCCTGCCTGTGCACAGTCTATCCTTTGGCCTTGTATCCCTCTCCCACTTACCCCTTCGTGGCTCTAGACTATATATACTCCTCCACCTCCTCCATTTAAGGGTTAGCCTTGGTTTAGCTCATTTTAGAGATAGAGCATTGCTCATCCACATTGGATCTACTCCACGAGAGAGATCGCGGCCCCTCTTCGTAGAAGATCCCTTTGGAATCAAGACCTTCTTGTGGAGAAGAACCTCAAGACCTCCTCACAGAGAAGACCGGTTACCTCTTGTATCGTCCGTTGTTGACTTTGGATCTTGTATCTCCCTTTGTGTTCATGGATCTAGTGCATGTGTGATCATTCTTGTTGGTTTGAGTGTTCTCTTGTGTTCCCCTTGTGATTCTCCCCTTGTTTCCCACCTCATGTTCTTCGTGTTCATCGCGGGATCCGCTCCTTTCGTGAAAGATCGGCCGATTAGGGTTTCTACCCTACATCAATTTGACACCTAAGCCTTTTCCCTTGGGTTCTGTAGACTCAAGGGTCATCTTTATTTTAAACCCCCGAGCTAGTGCTCCTCTGAGTGTTGGTGCAACCTGGGAGATGTCCGGCACCCCCTAGGGAACCAGGGTCTATGTCAACCCGACATCTGGCCCATCCGGTGTGCCCTGAGAACGACATATGTGCGACGCCTATCGGGATTTGTCGGCACATCGGGCGGCTTTGCTTGTCTTGTTTTACCATTGTCGAAATGTCTTGTAACCGGGATTCTGAGACTGATCAGGTCTTTCCGGGCGAAGGAATATCCTTCGTTGACCATGAGAGCTTGTGACAGGCTAAGTTGGGACACCCCTGTAGGGTATAAACTTTCGAGAGCCGTGCCCACGGTTATGTGGCAGATGGGAATTTGTTAATATCCGGTTGTAGAGAACTTGACATTTGACTTAATTAAAATGAATCAACTGCGTGTCTAGCCGTGACGGTCTCTTTTCAGCGGAGTCCGGGAAGTGAACACGGTTTTGGGTTATGTTTGATCATAAGTAGTTTCAGGATCACTTCTAGCTTCACGACCGTTGCGTAGCTTCTCATCTTACTCTTATTTGCGTATGTTAGCCACCATATTTGCTTAGCGCTTGTTGCAGCTCCACCTCATTACCTTATCCTACCCATAAGCTTAAATTGTCTTGATCTTGCGGGTGTGAGATTGCTGAGTCCTCGTGACTCACGGATACTTCCTAACAGTTGCAGGTGCCGATGATACCAGTGCAGGTGATGCTACCGAACTCAAGTGGGAGTTCGACGAGGACCTTGGTCATTACTATGTTTCGTTTCGTGGTGATCAGTAGTGGAGCCCAGTTGGGACGATCGGGGATCTAGCATTTGGGGTTTATCTTCCTTTTCTTTTGGATTTGACCATAGTTGGTCTAGTGTATTTGGATGATGTATGAATTATTTATGTATTGTGTGACATGGCGAGTGTAAGCCAACTCTTTATCCCTTTCTTATTCAGTACATGGGGTTGTGTGAAGATTACCCTCTTGCGACAAAACCACCATGCAGTTATGCCTCTAAGTCGTGCCTCGACACGTGGGAGATATAGCCGCATTGTGGGCGTTACAAGTTGGTAATCACAGCCATCCCCGACTTAGGAATCCCCTGCTTGATCGAATCGCTAACGTTGTTGAGTCTAGAACAAATTGTTTTGAGTCTTAGGATTTTATATAATGGAGAGTAGGATCCTTTTTACTCCTTAGTCCCTTCGTCGCTCTGGTGAGGCCTCCTGACGTAGATGTTTTGACTTTCCTCTCCTCAAATTTCATAATTTTTTTAGGATCACACGGGTATCTTGGGATCGTTTCGATATTCTTGTGATGAGAACATTGTTCTTGGTGCCTCCTGACATTTAGGGTTGTGGCAGTGTCCCGGGGAGTTGAGCTCCGAGGTGTTGTCGTCACAATTTTATCGTTGCAGTTCTGGAATACCTGAGTTCGCCGACATCAAAAATCTCTTTTATGCAGTTGTTGGTGAGATAACCTCGACGCCACCCAGTACTGGGGCGGGAGTTCGGGAGTATTGCCATAACTCGTATAACAGATGCTTTTCGAAGGTTGAGGTACATGATTTCCGAAGGTTTCTCGGTTATGTGTTGAAGGATGGACACAACTGGATGTAGGATTGTTAGTTTGGGTGAGATATTATGCTTCCCTTGTATCCCCAACACCAGATTGCATAACCAGAATGTTTCGGGAGTTTATAGGTGGGAAATCAAGTAGCTCTAGTATTTCTTCCCGCAGATATTTGGTTTGTTATTGGGTAATCCTTACCACTTATTTGTTCCTATTTGTACCTTGTTGCTTCATTCGTCAACCGTTATCTAGGTGGCTTCTCACCTTAATGGACGTGTGACGTTAACTTTGGAATTCATTCATTCATTCATCCTTGTTCGAATGTTTATTGTGAAGACTATATGTTGCAATTTCTATCCATTGATTCAGCTTGTCTATCTATCTATCAAGATTCTAACGGATGTCACCCTCTTTAGGATGGCTCCTCCAACGCGTCAGAATCCGCCACCACCTCCACCTCCGGAGGCATGGCAAGCTGTCATGGCAGCCACCAACACCAACACCCAAGTGCTTTTGCTACTCTTGCAAGAGCGCAACCAAGCTCATGGCAACCAAGGAAATCAAGGCCAAGGAAATTTCAACAATCAGCCTCAGTTTGCTACCCTCAACCAGTTCCTTGCAAATTAGCCGAAGTCTTTCAGCTACTGTGCCAAGGCCACGGACAACGATGATTGGCTCGTGGACATCCACAAGCAATGTCAGGCCTGAGTACTTTGTCAAGTTTGCTTCGTTTCAACTCAAGGACCAAGCTGTTGATTGGTTTCAACAATACACAGATTCCAGAGGAGGTCGTGTGATTACCTGGGATGATTTCTGCTGAGACTTCAAAGCTCACCACATTCCTACAAGTGTTGCTGAGAGCAAGCGTGAGGAGTTCCACAATCTTAAACAAGGCATCATGTCTGTGTATCAATACAATATCTAGTTTCAGAAACTTGCTCGCTTCGCAAGGCAAGACGTTCCTGATGAAAAGAGTATGATCTATCAATTCAGAGGTGGCCTCAGAGAAGATCTGCAGTTAGCTCTCGTGCTTCTTGAGCCGACTGAGTTCGATCAATTCTATAACATGGCCCTTAAGCAAGAAGGTGCTCAGCTCAAGTATGAGGCTTCTAAGAAGAGAATTAGGGATGCAGTTCAGTCTTCTTCTTCCTCACAAGTGGCAGATAAGCAACATAAGTTCTGGCTTCCTCCTCCCCCGTTTCATCATCCCTACCAGCAGAAGAACAAAGGTGGCCATGGATCTTCCCACCCACCCAACCCAGGCTATCAGGACAAGTCTCAGAATCAAGCTCCAAGGTCAAGTGCTCCTTATCATCGCCCGCTCTCAGAAGTGACTTGCAACAAGTGTCAGCAGAAAGGTCACTATGCGAACAAGTGCTTCAACCAAATGCGCCTTATGCCTCCTCCCCCTGTGAGATCTTCAAGCAATGCAGTGGTCAAGCATAATCCCAAGTCTGCAAGAGTGAACTTGATGAATTCAGTTCAAGCAGAGGATTCTTCAGAAGTGATCATGGGTAATCTTCCTGTTAATGACTTCCATGGAAATGTTTTATTTGATACTGGTGCATCACATAGTTTCATCTCAAGACCTTTTGCATCTAAGCATGAGTTGGTTTTCCAAGATTTGACTAGACCGTTATCAGTTGTCTCTCTGGGTAAATGCATGAACACAAGCTCCATGGTTTGGGACGTTTCTATCAAGATGGGAAACTATAAATTTCTGTCTTCTCCAATTGTTCTTGGTGACTCGGATATTGATCTAATTCTCGGGATGGACTGGCTTTCTAAGCACAAGGCTCAGCTTGATTGTGCTGCCAGGGAGATTCAATTGACACACTCTTCTGAGGATGTGATCATCTATGCTGCTCGTGATGAAACCATTCGATTGTTTTCTCTCAATGAGAAGGGTGAGTTGGATGCAATCTCTCAGATTCCAGTCGTTTGTGAATACCAAGACATCTTTCCAGAAGAGCTTCTGGAAATGCCTCCTCACCGGCTAGTTGAATTCATTATCGGTCTTGAGCCTAGTACAGAACCCGTTTGCAGGCGTCCATACAAGCTTGGACCAAAGGAGCTGAAGGAATTGAAGAAACAGCTTGATGAACAAGAGCGTCTGGGTTTGATCAGACCGAGTTCATCTCTGTGGGATTGTGGTGTTCTTTTTGTCCAGAAGAAGGATGGCACAGACCGACTTTGCGTCGACTACCGTCCATTGAACAAGAAGACAATTAAGAACAAGTATCCACTTCCCAACATCAATGAGCTATTCGAGCAACTTAAAGGTGCTAAAGTATTATCCAAGCTTGACCTCCGTATGGGTTATCATCAGATTCACATTCGTGAACAAGATATCCCCAAGACAACATTTAGAACAAGCTATGGTTCTTATGAATATATTGTCATGTCTTTAGGCCTTGTCAATGCTCCTCCAACATTCTCTCGCATGATGAACTTCATATTCAACCCCTACACAAATGAATTCGTCCTGGTGTATCTCGATGATATCTTGGTCTTCTCCAAGAATAAGGAGGATCATGCCAAACATTTGAGATTGGTGCTCGACAAGCTCAGAGAGCATCAATTCTATGCAAAGTTTTCCAAATGTGAGTTTTGGCTTGATGAAGTTCTTTATCTTGATCATTTCATCTCCGCCAAGGGCATCGCTGTTAATCCCGAGAAGGTGTTTGCAATTGTGAACTAGGAACCTCCTCAGAATGTCAAGCAGCTCCGCAGTTTTCTTGGACTGGCAAGCTATTGTCGAAGATTCGTTGAGAATTTCTCTAAGATTGCAAAGCCTCTTTCCAACCTCCTTCAGTATCATGTCAAGTATGTCTGGACTCCTGAGTGTGACGTTGCTTTCAACACTCTCAAAGAGAAGCCTGTCTCAGCTCCTGTCTTGACTCCTGCTGATGAATCCAAGCCATTCGAAGTTTTCTGTGATGCCTCTTTGCAAGGTCTAGGCGATGTGTTAATGCAAGAGAAGAAAGTTGTGGCTTATACCTCTCGTCAGTTGAAGCCCAACGAAAGTAACTACCCCACTCACGATCTTGAGTTGTTGGCAGTTGTCCATGCATTAATAACATGGAGACATCTCTTGTTGGGAAGGCAAGTGGACATTTTCACAGATCACAAGAGCCTCAAGTATATCTTCACTCAACCCAACCTCAACCTCAGGCAAACTCGATGGGTCGAAATGATTCAAGAGTACAATCCGAGTATTGAATATACTCCAGGCAAGGCCAATGTGATTGCAGATGCTTTGAGTAGGAAGGCTTATTGCAACAGCTTAATTCTCAAGTCATTCCAATCAGATCTTTGTGAAGCTTTCCGCAAACTCAATCTCCAAGTTGTTCCTCAAGGTTTTCTTGCCAACCTTCAAGTCACACCTACTTTGGAAGACCAAATTCGCGAGGCACAACTACTTGACACCATGGTGAAGAAGGTGAAACGTGGTATTGCCAAGGGCCTCTCCGAATACAAGTGCTATCGCATGTATGACAAAGACACTTTATTCTTCGAGGACCGGATTGTGGTTCCTAAAGGTGATCTAAGGAAGGTCATAATGAATGAAGCGCACAATTCTCTTCTTTCTATCCACCCGGGAAGTTTGAAGATGTACCATGACCTCAAGCAGTCGTATTGGTGGACTCGAATGAAGCGAGAGATTGCTCAATTCGTGAATGAATGTGATATCTACCGAAGGGTGAAAGCAGAACACCAACGACCAGCTGGTCTCCTCCAACCTCTTGCTATTCCAGAATGGAAGTTTGACCATATTGAAATGGACTTCATTACTGGATTTCCTAAGTCCAAGCGTGGGAATTATGCTATTTTTGTTGTCATTGACAAGCTTACAAAAGTGGCTCATTTCCTTCCAATCAATGAATCTATCACAACAGCTCCGTTGGTAGAGCTATACACCTCCTGAATTGTCTCTTTGCATGGTATTCCACAATTGATCTGTAACGCCCTCGATGCGGCTATATCTCCCACGTGTCGAGGCACGACTTAGAGGCATAACCGCATTGAAAGCAATGTCGCAAGTTAGGCAATCTTCACAACATCCCATGTAATATATATATATATATATAATAAAAGGGGAGATACATAGTTGGCTTACACTCGCCACATCAATCAGAGTACATAAATTGCATTACATCATTCAAACACTCATGGCCCGACTACGGCGCCAAAATGAAAGATCAACCCAACATGCGACACGGTCCCGATCGTCCCAACTGGGCACCACTACTGATCATCAGGGAAAGACACATAGTAACGGCGTGAGTCCTCGTCGAACTCCCACTTGAGTTCAAGCGCATCATCTGGAACAGAATCATCAGGCCCTGCATCTGGTTTGGAAGTAATCTGTGAGCCACAGGGACTCAGCAATCTCGCACCCTCGCGATCACGACTATTTAAGCTTATAGGTAAGGCAAGGTAAATATGAGGAGCCGCAGCAAGCGACTAGCATATATGGTGGCTAACCTATTCGCAAAAGAGAGCGAGAAGAGAAGGCAAAGCGCGAACGAATAACTAGAGAACAACCTGCGGCAAGCATTACTCCAACACCGTGTTCACTTCCCGGACTCTGCCGAGAAGAGACCATCACGGCAACTCACACAGTTGATTCATTTTAATTAAGTTAAGGTTCAAGTTATCTACAACCGGACATTAACAAATTCCCATATGCCCATAACCGCGGGCACGGCTTTCGAAAGTTCAAATCCCTGCAGGGGAGTCCCAACTTAGCCCATGACAAGCTCTCACGGTCAACGAAGGAATAGACCTTCTCCCGACACATTCCGATCAGACTCGGTATCCCGGTTCTACAAGACACTTCGACAAGTTAAAACAAATCCAGCAACACCGCCCGAATGTGCCGACAAATCCCGATAGAAGCTGCACATATCTCGTTCTCAGGGCACACTCAGATGAGCGCTCCATACAACTAAAAACCAAACCTCGAGTTTCCCGAGGGGGCGCTGCACAGGACTCTAGTTTGGACCAACACTCAGAGGAGCACTGGCCCGGGGGGTTTAAATAAGATGACCCTCGGGCTCCGGAAACCCAAGGGAAAAAGAGGCTAGGTGGCAAATGGTAAAACCAAGGTTGGGCATTGCTGGAAAAGCTTTAATCAAGGCGAACTATCAAGGGGTTCCCATTATCACCCAACCACGTAAGGAACGCAAAATCCAGGAACATAACACCGATATGACGGAAACTAGGGCGGCAAGAGTGGAACAAAACACTAGGCGAGAGGCCGAGCCTTCCACCCTTTACCAAGTATATAGATGCATTAAGATAAAAAGATAATATAATGATATCCCAACAAGTAGATAATGTTCCAACATGGAACGGTCTCCAATCTTCACCTGCAACTAGCAACGCTATAAGAGGGGCTAAGCAGAGCGGTAACATAGCCAATCAACGGTTTGCTAGGACATGGTGGGTTAGAGGTTTGACATGGCAATTTGGGAGGCATGATAAGCAAGTGGTAGGCATCGTAGCATAGGCATAGCAAAAGAGCGAGCATCTAGCAAAGCAAAGATAGTAGTGATTTCGAGGGTATGATCATCTTGCCTGCAAAGTTGTCAGAGTTGACTGTATCCTCGAAAGCAAACTCAACAGGCTCCTTGTTAGCGAACTCGTCTCCCGGCTCTACCCAAACAAGACAAACAAGCAACAAGGACACAATCAACCACGTGCAAAACTCAAACAACATGATGCAAACATGGTATGCTATGCGGGATGCGACATGTGATGCATATGCAAGATTTGACAAGGAATGAATGAACCTGGCCTCAACTTGGAAATCCAAGTGTGCCACTGGAAAGGTGAGATGAAATCGCTTGAAAACGATATAAAGAACTCCGGAATCGGAGTCACGGTTTGGAAATGGCAAGCAATTCAAATATGGCACCGGTCTGCGATATACAGCAAGTAGCCATCTAAATGCAACAAGATGAACATTCTACGACACTCAAATATGGCAACAAAATACATTGCAGGGATCCATTCATGATGCTTAACAAAAGAGGAACACTGAGCTATGGCCAATTCATCCACTAACAAGTTCAAACAAGCATGGCAAAAGTGCAATTGGTAAACAGGTTTCAGACTTAGTGAAATTAACACAAGCCTGGAATTTCAGATCAGGTAGCACTCTTTGAAGCATGAAAACTATATGCTACAGGAGCTTAACATGGCAAAGCAAGACATGGCATGGAGCTACTCAAAGATCTTAACAAAAGTCCCTTAGTGACCTTGAGCCAAAAGGGATCAGAAAATACAATGGTAAGCATGTGAACATGGAAAAAACATAATCAGATCACAGACTTAGTGAAAAACTGGAACATGCAAATCAGATATCAAGTCGGCATGTTTAAGAGCTCGATGCACTCACTACAGAGCAAGGCATGACAAACTAAGCATACACCCATCAAGAATACACATTATACAAGCTAGAAATGGCAAGAACAATAGCATAGCATGCACGGATCAACTACAACATCCTTGGCAAAATCGCTAACAAGTAGACAATCTGCCTAGATTCATGAAATGACAAAAGTAGAGCTCGATTGACTCAAGCTAGGGTGCTCCATAATTGCAAACAAAGACATGGATGGATAGAGCACTACAAGATTAAGAAAACATCCTTACTGATCATCCTCAAAAGAGGCACGGATCACTAGGAAACAACATGAACATATGGCATATTGAGATAAACAGGTCAAGGACTTAGTGGAAATGCTAGGTCCCTGAAATCAGCATTAACGATTGCACCACTTTGCAAGCTTGTGCTAGTCACCACACATATCACAAAAATACATGGATGGCACCTCTGGAAAGATGATAAAGCATGTAACAAAACATATGTAGAGCTCAGGGGCATAACATGCACATAATAATCATGGCAAAAATGACAAATAGCTAAATGGAGCAGCAGATCTGACAATTATCTCAACTAGAATTCTTCCAACAGTATTTCGGGCATCAAGATGAGCACAAATTAAAATGATGCAATGAGATGAAATGATGGGCTCTCTGAGACGAACATTTTGATATGCTATATGCCCAAAACGGAGCTATGGATGCGGAGTTACGACATGATGAATATGGGCATATGAAACATGGAAATCTCGGGGACTTAGTAAAATTTTTACCCCACGGGAAAAGTCAATGGCACGGAATCCGAGGTTCATCGCCGCGGTTCTCGCCGGAGAAGGCAGAGAGAGAAGTAGACATCGCCGGAGATGGCGGATCCGGGCCGGATCTCGGCGCGGGGTGGCGGAGGAGGCTGCCGGGGCGGCGCCGGAGCAGGTCGGCGAAGGGGCGGTGACGCTGGCGTCCGGGCGAGGCTGCGGAGTCCGGCGAACCTCCCGCGGCGGCTCGGCGGCGCCGGACGGCAGGAAGGAGGCGGCGGGGATCGGGCGCTCCCAGGCGCGGGACGCTCGGGACGGCGGCGCTGGCGTCCGGGCCGGGCGGGCCGGATCTGGGCCTCCCGGGCCCGCGCGGGAGAGGCGGCGGGGCAGGCCAGGTGGTGGCGCGTGGTTGGATGCGGCGGCGGGGAGGGCGACGTGGCACACTCCCATTGGACGGGGCGATGTGGCCGGCGGCGGTGGACGCGTCCGCCGACGAGACGGACATGTCCGGCGGCGCTGAGGGAGGAGTTTTAGGGTTTCAGGGAAAGGATCCGAAAACGAAAATGAAGGGGTCTATTTATAGAGGTAGAGGGAGCTAGGAAGCTCCAAATGAGGTGTGGTTTTCGGCCACGCGATCGTGATCGAACGCTCTAGATGATGGAGAGGGTTTTGGTGGGTTTTGGGCCAAATTGGAAGGGTGTTGGGCTGCAACATACACGAGGCCTTCTCGGTCCCTCGGTTAACCGTTGGAGCATCAAACGAAGTCCAAATGGTACGAAACTTGACAGGCGGTCTACCGGTAGTAAACCAAGGCCGCTTGGTAAGTCTCGGTCCAATCCGGAAATGTTTAACACCCGCACACGAAAAGAGGTAGAAAGGGACACTGGGTGACATAGAAGCGCCGGATTGCAAAACGGACAACGGGGAAAATGCTCGAATGCATGAGACGAACATGTATGCAAATGAAATGCACATGATGAAATGATATGCAATGCATGACACGCAAGCAATGACAACGCAAAAACAGCGAATAACTGGCGGACACCTGGCACATCGGTCTCGGGGCGTTACATGATCTCTTTAGACCGCGGAAGCATTTTCACTTCTAAGTTCTGGGACTCCTTCCAGAAGGCCATGGGCACCAACATTCGCTTCAGCATAGCTTTCCATCCTCAAACTAGTGGCCAAGTCAAGCGAGTCAATCAAATCCTTGAGGATATGCTCAGGGCTTGTGTCATCTCTTTCGGTATGAAGTGGGAAGATTGTCTCCCATATGCCGAGTTCTCCTACAACAACAGCTTCCAAGCAAGTTCGGGCAAGGCCCCATTCAAAATTCTCTATGGCATAAAGTGCTATACTCCTCTCAATTGGTCAGAGACTGGTGAACGCCAACTTCTTGGCAACAACTTGATCACATAAGCTGAGGAAATGTGTAAAGTCATCCGTGAAAATCTCAAAGCCGCGCAATCGCGCCAGAAGAGTTACTATGATAGCAAGCACCGTGACATGGCTTTCGAGATCGGAGACCATGTGTACCTCCACGTCTCTCCAATGAAAGGCACTCGTTGCTTCGGTATCAAAGGGAAGCTTGGCCCTAGATACGTGGGTCCTTTCAAGATCATTGGCAAAAGAGGCGACCTCGCCTATCAACTTGAGCTTCCGTCCAACTTCGCAAATGTGCACGATGTGTTTCACGTGTCATAGCTTCGCAAGTGCTTCAAGACGCCTGAGCGCACTATCAACTTCGAAGAGGTTGACCTTCAAGAAGATCTGTCATGAGCAGCCCATTGCTATTCTTGAAGAAACCGAGCGCAAGACTCCCAACAAGTCAATCAAATTCCATAAAGTGAAGTGGTCACACCATTTCGACCGAGAAGCCACCTGGGAACGCGAGGATCACCTCCATTTTGAATATCCGGAGTTCTTTTAGTCCTAGATCTCGGGACAAGATCCTCTTGTATTGGTGGAGTGTTGTAACACCCCGGATGTACCTTTCCATATTTGTAACTCGGACTCTTGCCATTTTTGGCTATGTGATATAATATTCCCTTCGTGGTTGGGTTTTGTTTTCGTTTTGCATTTTGTTCATGTCATGAATTTCATATCATGTCATCATGTGCATCGCATTTGCATTCGTGTTCGTCAAATGCATTCGAGCTTTTTCCCCGTTGTCCGTTTCACAATCCGGCAGTCCCACATGCACCCGGCGCACCCCTCTTGTCTCTTCTCATGAGCGGGAGAAAAACGTTCTCAGGATGGGTCAAGATTTGTCAAGTGGCTTTGGTACATCACCGGTGGATCGCCTGTCAAATTTCGTTCCATTTGGAAGTCGTTTGATGCCCCAATGGTTAACCGGGTAACCGCAAACGCCTCTTTTGTGTTGCAGCCCAACATCCCTCCAAAAAGCCCAATAACCCATCTAAACCCCCTCCATGCTCTCCATTATTGGATCACGATCGTGTGGGTGAAAACCGCACCTCATTTGGACACTCCTAGCTCCCCTACCTATATAAAGGCACCCCCTTCCAAAACGCAGGCGAAACCCTAGTTTTCCCCTCTCCGCCGTCGGATACGTCCGGATCCCAACAGACGAACTCACCACTGCCGCCCGCACCAATCCCTGGGCGCCACGTGGCTCCCCGCCCCGCCAGCCGCCGAGCCCGCGACGAGCCAGCTGAGTTTGCGCGCCGCCCATCGCCACCTCGCGCCTCAGCGCCCGCTCGTCATCGCCGCCCGGCCTCCTCCACGCCTCTCGCCGATGAAGCCACGCCTCCCCTCGCTGCCCCTCGCTGGCAAGTCGCCGGAGAGCGCCGCCCTAGATCCGCATCACGTTGCCGCCTCCTCCGCCCCCTCGTCGCCGGCGTTGAGAGCGCCGCCCCGGATCCGGCCTTCCCCTGTCGCCGGGGCGCCGCCCCAGCAACTCCGGCCGCCGTCCCTCACCACTCCGGCCGTCTTCCCGACGAACCTCGATCCGCGTGCTGGGTCAAACCCTAGATCTGGGAGGGTGAGAATTCCACTAAGTCCCAAATCCTTGATATTTTGTGCACCTCTTCAACATGCTATATCTCAGTGACTGTGATTCCGATTCATGCATATGATATATCGAAATGTTAGTCTTGTTAAGCTCTTCATGTTAGTGGCAATTACATACATGTTACTGTCCATATTGATGCCATTATCATCGTTGCAAGAGTGCTATAAAATGTTAATTGCTGGTTCTTAACAGAACATGGAGTTTTGTCATTTTTGTTGCATTTTGTGTGTGCATCCTATGAGCATGAGGTCTACATGTGTTTTGCGCTCCATCTTGCCATCTTTATATAGGTGCAAGTCTTGTATTTTTGCTATCTATGTGGTAACTAGTAAAATCATGCAAAGTAGGCTTCATAATGTTGTTGTTTTCAGGCACTTGGTGATTTTGCCAAGTCCTTTTCCTCTTGTTATTTTGATGCCATGTAAACTTGTTGCTACCATGAGATCAATGCACATTTTGAGGTAGTTCAGTAAGGATGTTTTGAACATATGGTTATGCTCTATCCATTCATTCCTCTGGTTGAAATTATGGAGTGCTCTAGATTGTCACTACCATGCTCTACTTTTGCTAAATAATGTTCCTGGCAGATTGTTAACATGATAATCAATATTGCCATGGTTGTTTCTAGTGATGCATGTACCCTATGAAGTTGCTCTTGCCATGCCTAGCATCCTGAACATGTCTTCTTATTGTTGGTATGCTTGTCTTGTCATGTAATGCTCTGTGGTGAGCATCATGAGCTTGCAAATTTGTTATCATGAATCTGTTTCTGCCATGTCCTGAATTTCACTAAGTCTGAATCTATTTATAAAACTTGCTAATTTTGCATGGGTGCCGTCATATTTTCTGTGCCTTTTTGGCCCATGTCCAGTAAGGTAGTTTTGTCAAGTGCTGTTTGTAGAAGCATGCTATACCTTTGTTTTCCATGATATGTTCCCGTAGCATGTCATTTGCTTGCTCTAAACATTGCTTCCAGATGTTGTTTTTGACATGTTAGTATTTTCACTAAGTCTGTGATGCTGATATCTTTAGCACTTTTGCCATGCTTGTTTAAACCTGTTCTAGTGTGATTGAGCCGTAGCTCAGTGTTCATGTTTTGTCAGGCATATCTTGTACATCATTGAGCATATGCTTTGTTGCTATGTTGGAGTGCAGTATCTTAGTTTCTTGTTGCATTCTAAGTGCTATCATGCTGTTAATCGTAGATTTGCACCATTGTGTTGCTTGTCATTTGCAAACCGTGCATCCGTTTTCGGTGATCCTTATATCGATTTCGATCGAAATTACCCCATCTTTCCAGCGGCATACTTGTCTTGACAAGTTTATGCCTTGATCATTCTTTCCTTCCCGGAGCACGCATATGCATTGCACATCATATCTTGCATTCCATGCCATGTCGAACATCATGTTGCTTGTGCATTGCAGCGTGATTGATTGTTGTTCCATTGCTTGTGTTCGTGCTTTGGGTAGAGCCGGGAGACGAGTACGTGAATGAGGAACCTGTTGAGTACGCTAACGAGGAGCAAGCTTTCGACAACTCGGAGAACATTGCAGGCAAGATGACCATACCCTCGATATCACTTCTATCTTTGCTTTGCTAGTTGTTCGTTCTATCGCTATGTCGTGCTACCTACCACTTGTTATATCATGCCTCCTGCTACCTGTTGAGCACTGCGTTGGTTTTCCCTTGAAGAGGAAAGGGTGATGCAGCAAAGTAGCATAAGTATTTACCTCAGTTTTTGAGAACCAAGGTACCAATCCAGTAGGAGGCCACACACAAGTCCCTCGCACCTACACAAACAAATAAAATCCTCGCAACCAACGCAGTAAAGGGGTTGTCAATCCCTTCACGGTCACTTACGAAAGTGAGATCTGATAGATATGATAAGATAGTATTTTAGGTATTTTTATGATAAAGATGCAAAGTAAATAAAGCAAAATAAAAACGGCACCAGAAATAGCTTGTTAACGGGAGATTAATATGATGGAAAATAGACCCGGGGGCCATAGGTTTCACTAGTGGCTTCTCTCGAGAGCATAAGTATTACGGTGGGTAAACAAATTACTGTTGAGCAATTGATAGAATTGAGCATAGTTATGAGAATATCTAGGTATGATCATGTATATAGGCATCACGTCCGAGACAAGTAGACCGACTCCTGCCTGCATCTACTACCATTACTCCACACATCAACCGCTATCCATCATGCATTTAGAGTATTAAGTTAAAAACAGAGTAATGCTTTAAGTAAGATGACATGATGTAGAGGGATAAACTCATGCAATATGATATAAACCCCATCTTGTTATCCTCGATGGCAACAATACAATAAGTGCCTTGCTGCCCCTACTGTCACTGGGAAAGGACACCGTAAGATTGAACCCAAAGCTAAGCACTTCTCCCATTGCAAGAAAGATAAACCTAGCAGGCCAAACCAAACTGATAATTCGAAGAGACTTGCAAAGATAACCAATCATACATAAAAGAATTCAGAGAAGATTCAAATATTGTTCATAGATAAACTTGATCATAAACCCACAATTCATCGGTCTCAACAAACACACCGCAAAATAAGATTACATCGAATAGATCTCCACGAGAATCGTGGAGAACTTTGTGTTGAGATCCAACGAGAGAGAAGAAGCCATCTAGCTAATAACTATGGACCCGAAGGTCTGAGGTAAACTACTCACACATCATCGGAGAGGCTATGGTGTTGATGTAGAAGCCCTCCGTGATCGATGCCCCCTCCGGCGGAGCTCCGGAAAAGGCCCCAAGATGGGATCTCACGGGTACAAAAGGTTGCGGCGGTGGAATTAGGTTTTTGGCCCCGTATCTGGTAGTTTGGGGGTACGTAGGTATATATAGGAGGAAGAAGTACATCGGTGGAGGAAGGTGGGCCCCGCGGGGGGGGGGGGCGCGCCTGGGGGGGGGGGGGTAGGCGCACCCCCTACCTCGTGCCTTCCTAGTAGCTTTCTTGATGTAGGGTCCAAGTCCTCTGGATCACGTTCGTTCCAAAAATCATGTTCCCGAAGGTTTCATTCCGTTTGGACTCCTTTTGATATTCTTTTTCTGCAAAACTCTGAAATAGGCAAAAAACAGCAATTCTGGGCTGGGCTTCCGGTTAACAGGTTAGTCCCAAAAATAATATAAAAGTGTATAATAAATCCCAATAATTTCCAAAACAGAATATAATATAGCATGGAACAATAAAAAATTATAGATACGTTGGAGACGTATCAAGCATCCCCAAGCTTAATTCCTGCTCGTCCTCGAGTAGGTAAATGATAAAAACAGAATTTTTTATGCGGAATGCTACTTGGCATAATTTCAATGTAATTCTTTTAATTGTGGTATGAATATTCAGATCCAAAAGATTCAAGACAAAAGTTTAATATTGACATAAAAATAATAATACTTCAAGCATACTAACTAAGCAATTATGTCTTCTCAAAATAACATGGTCAAAGAAAGTTATCCCTACAAAATCATATAGTCTGGCTATGCTCTATCTTCACCAGACAAAGTATTTAAATCATGCACAACCCCAATGACAAGCCAAGCAATTGTTTCATACTTTTGGTGTTCTCAAACTTTTTCAATCTTCATGCAATACATGAGCGTGAGGCATGGACATAGCACTATATGTGGAATAGAATGGTGGTTGTGGAGAAGACAAAAAAGGAGAAGATAGTCTCACATCAACTAGGCGTATCAACGGGCTATGGAGATGCCCATTAATAGATATCAATGTGAGTGAGTAGGGATTGCCATGCAACGGATGTACTAGAGCTATAAGTATATGAAAGCTCAACAAAATAAACTAAGTGGGTGTGCATCCAACTCGCTTGCTCACGAAGACCTAGGGCTTTTTGAGGAAGCCCATCATTGGAATATACAAGCCAAGTTCTATAATGAAAAATTCCCACTAGTATATGAAAGTGATAACATAGGAGACTCTCTATCATTAAGATCATGGTGCTACTTTGAAGCACAAGTGTGGTAAAAGGATAGTAGCATTGTCCCTTCTCTCTTTTTCTCTCATTTTTATTTATTTATTTGCGCCTTTTCTCTTTTTATGGCCTCTTTTTTTAGTCCGGAGTCTCATCTCAACTTGTGGGGAAATCACAGTCTCCATCATCCTTTCCTTACTTGGGACAATGCTCTAAAAGTGATTATCATCCCACTTTTATTTACTTACAACTCATCAATTACCACTCAATACTTAGAACAAAATATGACTCTATGTGAATGCCTCCGGCGGTGTACTGGGATATGCAATGAATCAAGAGTGACATGTATGAAAGAATTATGAACGGTGGCTTTGCCACAAATACAATGTCAACTACATGATCATGCAAAGCAATATGACAATGATGGAGCATGTCATAGTAAACGGAACGGTGGAAAGTTGCATGGCAATATATCTCGGAATGGCTATGGAAATGCCATGATAGGTAGGTATGGTGGCTGTTTTGAGGAAGGTATATGGTGGGTGTATGATACCGGCGAAAAGTGCGCGGTATTAGAGAGGCTAGCAATGGTGGAAGGGTGAGAGTGCGTATAGTCCATGGACTCAACGTTAGTCATAAAGAATGCACATACTTATTGCAAAAATCTATTAGTTATCGAAACAAAGTATTACACGCATGCTCCTAGGGGAATACATTGGTAGGAAAAGACCATCGCTCGTCCCCGACCGCCACTCATAAGGAAGACAATCAATAAATAAATCATGCTCCAATTTCGTCACATAACGGTTCACCATACGTGCATGCTACGGGAATCACAAACTTCAACACAAGTATTCCTCAAATTCACAACTACTCAACTAGCATGACTCTAATATCACCATCTCCATATCTCAAAACAATTATCAAGTATCAAACTTCTCATAGTATTCAACACACTCATAAGAATTTTTTTTTCACTAATCTTGAATGCCTATCATAATTAAAGAAAATTACCACGCTGTTTTATAGGATTCTCAAAATAATATAAGTGAAGCATGAGAGAACTATAGTTTCTATAAAAAAAATCCACCACCGTGCTCTAAAAGATATAAGTGAAGCACTAGAGCAAAAACTATATAACTCAAAAGATATGAGTGAAGCACATAGAGTATTCTAATAATTTTCAAATCATGTGAGTCTCTCTCAAAAGGTGTGTACAACAAGGATTATTATGGTAAACTAAAAAGCAAAGACTCAAATAATACAAGACGCTCCAAGAAAAACACATCATGTGGTGAATAAAAAAATAGCTCCAAGTAAAGTTACCGATAGACGAAGGCAAAAGAGGGGATGCCTTCCGGGGCATCCCCAAGCTTAGGCTTTTGGGTGTCCTTGAATTTTAACTTGGGGTGCCATGGGCATCCCCAAGCTTAGGCCCTTGCCACTCCTTGTTCCATAATCCATCAAAACTTAACCCAAAACTTGAAAACTTCACAACACAAAACTCAAAATAGAAAATCTCATGAGCTTCGTTAGTGAAAGAAAACAAAACACCACTTCAAGGTACTGTAATGAACTCATTATTTATTTATATTGGTGTTAAACCTAATTTTTTCCAACTTCTCCATGGTTTATAAACTATTTTACTAGCCATAGATTCATGAAAATAAGCAAACAACACACGAAAAATAGAATCTGTTAAAAACAGAACAGTCTGTAGTAATCTGTAGCTAATGCAAACTTCTGGAACCCAAAAAATTCTAAAATAAATTTCTGTACATGAGGAATTTATCTATTAATCATATGCAAAAATAATTACCTAAATATAACTTTCCAAATAAAACTGGAAGCAATTCTCGTGAGCGCTAAAGTTTCTGTTTTTTACAGCAAGATCAAAAAGACTTTCCCCAAGTCTTCCCAACGGTTCTACTTGGCACAAACACTAATTAAACACAAAAAACACAACAAAAACAGAGGCTAGATAAATTATTTATTACTAAACAGGAGCAAAAAGCAAGGAATAAAAATAAAATTGTGTTGCCCCTAGCTAGGCATAAAAGTGAAGATAGATCTAGGTATTGCCATCTTTGGTAGGCAATTATTTAATGAGACATCTATCACCCTTAGGAGTTTTTTTTAATTAATTATCAAACTTCTAGGCACAAAATTGTAAAATTCATTTGTAGCAAATGGTTCCTTAATGATAGCAAAAAGATTGGGATGAATACTTATAGAGTTGAGATCCGCAGTTTCCTTGCTAGAGAATTCACCCTTATTTTTAGGAACATACATAAGCTTGGCAATTTTAGTTGGAGGACTTGGAGTATTCTTTACGTAAGAAAAAGCGGTTCCCAAGTTGGTAATGATACCCTCAAGTTTATCGATTCTAGTGGAATCCTGATTTATTCTTTCATTAACTATGGGTTCCTTCTCCTTAATATTTTTCAAAGTGACTCCTACTTTAGATCCATATTGGGTAATTTGGTTGTGGATCTTTTTATGCAAATTTTCAATTAACTCTACGGTAGCAACTTTATTTTCAATAATTTCAAGTCTTTGCATTACATGCTCAAAAGTTAACATAGTTCCATTAACCTAAAGAGGGGGTGAGCCAAACAAATCTATCATAGCAATATAAGAATCAAAAGTATGGATACCCAAGAAATTCCCTCCGTTAATGGTATCAAGGATATATCTGTACCAAGGAGTAACGCCTACATAAAAATTGCGGAGAAGAACGGAAGTAGATTGCTTCCTGGTAGATCTATTTTGAGCTTTGCAAATTCTATACCAAGCGTCTTTTAGATTTTCTCCTTCCCTTTGCTTAAAATTAAGAACTTCATTTTCGGGAGACAACGGAGAAGATAGGGGACTAGCCATAACGACAAGCAAGTAATCCAACACACGAGCAAACAAGAAGCACGCGAAAAAGAGGCGAACAGAAAAGAGAGAGGGCGAATAAAATGGCAAGGGTGAAGTGGGGGAGAGGAAAACAAGAGGCAAATGGAAAATAATGTAATGCGGGAGATAAGGGTTTGTGATGGGTACTTGGTATGTTGACTTTTGCGTAGACTCCCCGGCAACGGCGCCAGAAATCCTTCTTGCTACCTCTTGAGCACTGCGTTGGTTTTCCCTTCAAGAGGAAAGGGTGATGCAGCAAAGTAGCGTAAGTATTTCCCTCAGTTTTTGAGAACCAAGGTATCAATCCAGTTGGAGGCCACGCACGAGTCCCTCACACCTACACAAACAAATAAAATCCTCGCAACCAATGCAATAAAGGGGTTGTCAATCCCTTCATGGTCACTTACGAAAGTGAGATATGATAGATATGATAAGATAATATTTTTTGGTATTTTCAGGATAGAGATGCAAACTAAATAAAGCGAAATAAAAACGGCACCAGAAATAGCTTGTTAACGGGAGATCAATATGATGGAAAATAGACCCGGGGGCCATAGGTTTCACTAGTGGCTTCTCTTGAGAGCATAAGTATTACAGTGGCCAAACAAATTACTGTTGAGCAATTGACAGAATTGAGCATAGTTATGAGAATATCTAGGTATGATCATGTATATAGGCATCACGTCCGAGACAAGTAGACCGACTCCTGCCTGCATCTACTACTATTACTCCACACATCGACCGCTATCCAGCATGCATCTAGAGTATTAAGTTCAAAAGAATAGAGTAACGCTTTAAGTAAGATGACATGATGTAGAGGAATAAACTCATGCAATATGATATAAACCCCATCTTGTTATCCTCGATGGAAACAATACAATACGTGCCTTGCTGCCCCTACTGTCACTGGGAAAGGACACCGCAAGATTGAACCCAAAGCTAAGCACTTCTCCCATTGCAAGAAAGATCAATCTAGTAGGCCAAACCAAACTGATAATTCGAAGAGACTTGCAAAGATAACCAATCATACATAAAAGAATTCAGAGAAGATTCAAAAATTGTTCATAGATAAACTTGATCATAAACCCACAATTCATCGGTCTCAACAAACAATTGTTCATAGATAAACTTGATCATAAACCCACAATTCATCGGTCTCAACAAACACACCGCAAAAGAATATTACATCGAATAGATCTCCACGAGAATCGTGGAGAACTTTGTATTGAGATCCAAAGAGAGAGAAGAAGCCATCTAGCTAATAACTATGGACACGAAGGTCTGAGGTAAACCACTCACACATCATCGGAGAGGCTATGGTGTTGATGTAGAAGCCCTCCGTGATCGATGCCCCCTCCGGGAGCTCCGGAAAAGGCCCCAAGATGGGATCTCACGGGTACAGAAGGTTGCGGCGGTGGAATTAGGTTTTTGGCTCCGTATCTGTAGTTTGGGGGTACGTAGGTATATATAGGAGGAAGAAGTACGTCGGTGGAGCAACTGGCCCCACGAGGGTGGAGGGCGCGCCTGGGGGGGTAGGCGCGCCCCCTACCTCGTGCCTTCCTGGTTGCTTTCTTGACATAGGGTCCAAGTCCTCTGGATCACGTTCGTTCCAAAAATCACGTTCCTGAAGATTTCATTCCGTTTGGACTCCGTTTGATATTCTTTTTCTGCGAATCTGAAATAGGCAAAAAAACAGCAATTCTGGGCTGGGCCTCCGGTTAATAGGTTAGTCCCAAAAATAATATAAAAGTGTATAATAAAGCCCAATAATGTCCAAAACAGAATATAATATAGCATGGAACAATAAAAAATTATAGATACATTGGCGACATATCACCTCCCATATTGCCATGTCAATCCTCTAACCCACCTTCCTAGCAAACCATTTTTGGCTATGTTACCGCTTTTGCTCAGCCCCTCTTATGGCATTGTTAGTTGCAGGTGAAGTTGAAGTTTGTTCCATGTTTGGAACATGGATATGTTGGGATATCACAATATCTCTTATTTTAGTTAATGCATCTATATACTTGGTAAAGGGTGGAAGGCTCGGCCTTTTGCCTGGTGTTTTGTTCCACTCTTGCCGCCCTAGTTTCCGTCACATCGGTGTTATGTTCCTTGATTTTGCGTTTCTTACGCGGTTGGGGTTACGGGACCCCCTTGACAGTTCGCTTTGAATAAAACTCCTCCAGCAAGGCCCAACCTTGGTTTTAACATTTGCCACCTAAGCCTTTTCCCTTGGGTTCCGCAGACTCAAGGGCCATCTTTATTTTAAACCCCCGGGCCAGTCCTCCTCTGAGTGTTGGTCCAACCTGGGCGATGTCCGACGCCCCCTGGGCAACCAGGGTCTGTGCCAACCCGACGTTTGGCCCATCCGGTGTGCCCTAAGAACGAGATACGTGCGACTCCTATCGGGATTTGTCGGCACATCGGGCGGCTTCGCTGGTCTTGTTTTATGATTGTTGAAATTTCTTGTAACCAGGATTACGAGACTGATCGGGTCTTTTCGGGAGAAGGAATATCCTTCGTTGATCATAGTGCTTGTGATGGGCTAAGTTGGGACACCCCTGCAGGGTATAAACTTTCGAGAGCCGTGCCCACGTGTCGGTGTGGAACGACACCTATGGGGTCACAAGAATCCCTACTACGGTTGACGGGGTGCAGGGTTGCAAGGAGAGCATGGCTAGTAGACAGCACAAGGATTGTTTACCCAGGTTCGGGCCGCGAGGATGCGTAAAACCCTAGTCTTGCTTTGGTAGGTGTATTTCTGAGAGTTCTTGAGCTCTCGAACTAGCTGTGGTCAGCGTGTGGTTCGAAAGAGCCGAATCCCTCTCCTCGTCGCCTCGGGCCTCCTTTTATAGGAAAAAGGGGTTGCCACAGTGGCACACAGGAGGTGGAAAGGTCTACAGTGGCACGAGGTTATCCCTCGTATATCCCTCGTATTACAGGACAAGGTGCATTTAATGCATCGCTTAGGTGTCCTCTTACTTTATCAGGGACGGGGGCGAGGCCCGTCCCGTCCGTCGCCGCTCCTTCTTGCTTCGACACGCGCCTCGGCCAGGGATGCCTACGGTGCCATGTAGGCAGACAGGCAGCTGAGTTGGCGTGGTGGTGGAGCCTTCATGAAGATCTGCATGCCGCCACGTAGGCGCTTGATGAGTTGGTCTGGGACCTGCATGTTGCCACACAGGTGCCCGCCCAGCTGGTTGGGCTGGCAGCTGCATGTGAATGGCGGTGTAAGCTTGGTTGACGTGGGCCTGGCGGTGGCCTTGCTGGCGTCTTTGGCGAGGTCCTTGCCGGGTGGCCCGGCAAGGGTCTCGCCGTGGCATGCTGTCGTCGCCGGCAAGGATCTTTCCGGGGGTCTGGTGGCCTTCCTTGGCAAGGATCTTGCCGAGAATCGTCGTCTTCTAATCTGATCTTGAATATGTCTTCACAAAGATCTACACACCACCACAGGGGTGCCTTCCCGAGTCCTGGCCCCACGCTGATGATGGCACCGGGGGCCGTGGGCTCAAGGGTGGCTCGCTCTATTGGTGTGGGGCGAGCTATCCCAACAAGAGTCTTGACGGGGCCGCTGAGGCAACCCGACAAGGGTCTTGCTGGGGGAACTTGCTTCATCCCTCTACTCTTTGTGGTCTTGGCCTTGGCGTTGCTTTGATTGTCTTGGGCTTCGATTTTACCTTGGCTCACCTCCCTCGTTCTGCTTGGTGTGGCCGTGGGCGCGGCTCTGACTGCCCGTGCACAGGAAAAAGCGGTACAAAGATGTGCCCCTATTTTTGTACACCTACACCGCGGTTATGTGGCAGATGGGAATTTGTTAATATCCGGTTGTAGAGAACTTGACACTTGACTTAATTAAAATGAATCAACTGCGTGTGTAGCCATGATGGTCTCTTTTCGGCGGAGTCTGGGAAGTGAACACAGTTTGGGTTATGTTTGAACGTAAGTAGTTTCAGGATCACTTCTAGCTTCACGACCGTTGCATACCTTCTCATCTTACTCTTATTTGCGTATGTTAGCCACCATATTTTCTTAGCGCTTGTTGCGGCTCCACCTCATTACCTTATCCTACCCATAAGCTTAAATAGTCTTGATCTTGCGGGTGTGAGATTGCTGAGTCCTCGTGACTCATGGATACTTCCAAACAGTTGCAGGTGCAGATGATACCAGTGCAGGTGATGCTACCGAACGCAAGTGGGGGTTCGACGAGTACCTTGGTCGTTACTATGTTTCGTTTCCTGATGATCAGTAGTGGAGCCCAGTTGGGACGACCGAAGATCTAGCATTTGGGGTTTATCTTCCTTTTCTTTTGGATTTGACCTTAGTCGGCCTATGAGTGTATTTGGATGATGTATTAATTATTTATGTATTGTGTGACATGGCGAGTGTAAGCCAATTCTTTATCCTTTTCTTATTCAGTACATGGGATTGTGTGAAGATTACCTCTCTTGCGACAAAAGCACCATGCGGTTATGCCTCTAAGTCATGCATCGACACGTGGGAGATATAGCCGCATCGTGGGCGTTACAACGGCGACCCGTTATGATGGATGCCACGTGTCGGTCCCCCTTGACGAAAGCAGACACTTCCATGATGATAATTTTGGTAATGTCATGGAACACTTATAGGACAACACATGTATGACTATCTTGATTCTGTCATAAAATCGTCAAGATGTACATGCATGACAGAAAACATGACTTACTGTGACAAACACGTATCATCATAGAAGTGCCTTTTTTTTGTAGTGTAAGTCACCCCATACACGCAAATGTACATCTGCCGATCAATGCTTCACCCATCGCGACCTCGCTAGGGTCAGGACGCTTCCCTTTCAGTCTTCCGGGAGCCACCTACATGTCAAAGGGGACCTCCTGAGCATCGCGCCTCAGGGGCTCTTACCAGACCTCGGGCCCCTCACCTCCTGGCCTTGACCACAGCATCACGACCTGGCATACCACCGACGGCTGAAGCCTGCCTGGGGACTGATACATCTCCAATGTATCTATAATTTTTGATTGTTCCATGCTGTAATATTAGCAATCTTGGATGTTTTATAATCATTTTATAGTCATTTTATATCATTTTTTGGTACTAACCTATTGACATAGTGCCAAGTGCTAGTTCCTGTTTTTCCGTGTTTTTTACATCGCAGAAAATCAATATCAGACGGAGTCCAAATGCCACAAAACTTTACGGAGAATTTTTATGTGCCAAAAGGAACACAATGGGCCCTGGCTGCGCCTGGGGGGTACCTCGAGGGGGGCACAACCCACCAGGGCGCGCCAAGAGGCCCAGGCGCGCCCTGGTGGGTTGTGCCCACCTCGGGTGCCCCCGGACCGCCTCTTTGCTCTATAAATACCCCCAAAATCCCAGAACCCTAGGGGAGTCAACGAAATATTCATCCAGCCACCACAGAGTCTAGAACCACCAGATCCAATCTAGACACCATCTTGGATGGGGTTCACTATCTCCATTGGTGCTTCTCCGATGATGCGTGAGTAGTTCTTTGTATACCTTCAGGTCCGTAGTAAGTAGCTACATGGCTTAATCTCTCTCTCTCTTGATTCTCAATACAATGGTCTCTTGGAGATCCATATGATGTAACTCTTGAAGGAAATATGCCCTAGAGGCAATAATAAAGTTATTATTTATTTCCTTATATCATGATAAATGTTTATTATTCATGCTAGAATTGTATTAACCGGAAACATGATACATGTGTGAATACATAGACAAACAAAGGTCACTAGTATGACTCTACTTGACTAGCTCATTGATCAAAGATGGTTATGTTTCCTAGCCATAGACAAACAGTTGTCATTTGATTAAACGGGATCACATCATTAGGAGAATGATGTGATTGACTTGAACCATTCCGTTAGCTTAGCACTTGATCGTTTAGTTTGTTGCTATTGCTTTCTTCATGACTTATACATGTTCCTATGACTATGAGATTATGAAACTCCCGTTTATCGGAGGAACACTTTGTGTGCTACCAAAAGTCACAACGTAACTGGGTGATTATAAAGGTGCTCTACAGGTGCCTCCGAAGGTACTTGTTGGGTTGGTGTATTTCGACATTAGGATTTGTCACTCCGATTGTCGGAGAGGTATCTCTGGGCCCACTCGGTAATACACATCACTTAAGCCTTGCAAGAATTGCAACTAATGAGTTAGTTGCGGGATGATGTATTACGGAACGAGTAAAGAGACTTGAAGGTAACGAGATTGAACTAGGTATTGAGATACCGACGATCGAATCTCGGGCAAGTAACATACCGATGACAACTGGAACAACGTATGTTGTTATGCGGTTTGACTGATAAAGATCTTCGTAGAATATGTAGGAGCCAATATGAGCATCCAGGTTCCGCTATTGGTTATTACCAGAGACGTGTCTTGGTCATGTCTACATAGTTCTTGAACCCGTAGGGTCCGCACGCTTAAAGTTCGGTGATGATTATATTATGAGTTTATGTTTTTTGATGTACCGAAGGTAGTTCGGAGTCCTGGATGAGATCAGGGACATGAAGAGGAGTCTCAAAATGGTCGAGACGTAAAGATCGATATATTGGACGACTATATTTGGACATCGGAAAGGTTCCGAGTGGTTCGGGTATTTTTTGAAGTACCAGGGAGTTACGAGCATATGGGGGAAGAAGTATATGGGCCTTATTGGGCTTTAGGGGAGAGAGAAAGGCAGGCCACGCGCCCCCCAATGACTAGTCTGAATTGGACTAGGGGGAGGGGCGGCGCCCCCTCCTACCTTCTCTTCCCTCTTCCCCTTCCTTGTCTCCTACTCCTACTACTTGGAAGGGGAGGAATCCTACTCCCGGTGGGAGTAGGACTCCTCCAGGGCGCGCCATAGGGGCCGACCCTCTCCCCCTCCTCCACTCCTTTATATACGTGGCCAAGGGGCACCCCATAGACACAACAATTGATCTCTTGGATCTTTTAGCTGTGTGCGGTGCCCCTCTCCACCATAGTCCACCTCGATTATATCGTAGCGGTGCTTAGGCGAAGCCCTGCGACCGTAGAACATCAACATCATCACCACGCCGTTGTGCTGACGGAACTCTCCCTCAAAGCTCGGCTGGATCGGAGTTCGAGGGACATCATCGAGTTGAACGTGTGCAGAACTCGGAGGTGCCGTGCGTTTGGTACTTGATCGGTTGGATCGTGAAGACGTACGGCTACATCAACCGCGTTGTGTTAATGCTTCCGCTTTCGGTCTACGATGGTACGTGGACACACTCTCCCCTCTCGTTGCTATGGATCACCATGTTCTTGCGTGTACGTAGGAATTTTTTTGAAATTACTAAGTTCCCCAACAGTGGCATCCGAGCCAGGTTTTATGCGTTGATGTTATATGCACGAGTAGAACACAAGTGAGTTGTGGGCGATACAAGTCATACTGCTTACCAACATGTCATACTTGGGTTCGGCGGTATTGTTGGATGAAGCGGCCCTGACCGACATTACGCGTACGCTTACACGAGACTGGTTCTACCGACGTGCTTTGCACACAGGTGGCTGGCGGGTGTCAGTTTCTCCAACTTTAGTTGAACCGAGTATGGCTACGCCCGCTCCTTGAGAAGGTTAAAACAACACTAACTTGACGAACTATCGTTGTGGTTTTGATGCGTAGGTAAGAACGGTTCTTGCTCAGCCCGAAGCAGCCACGTAAAACTTGCAACAACAAAGTAGAGGACGTCTAACTTGTTTTTGCAAGGCATGTTGTGATGTGATATGGTCAAGACATGATGCTATATTTTATTGTATGAGATGATCATGTTTTGTGACCGAGTTATCGGCAACTTGCAGGAGCCATATGGTTGTCGCTTTATTGTATGCAATGCAATCGCCCTGTAATTGCTTTACTTTATCACTAAGCGGCAGCGATAGTCGTAGAAACAATAGTTGGCGAGACGACAACTATGCTACGATGGAGATCAAGCTGTCGCGCCGATGACGATGGTGATCATGACGGTGCTTCGGAGATGGAGATCACAAGCACAACATGATGATGGCCATATCATATCACTTATATTGATTGCATGTGATGTTTATCTTTTATGCATCTTATTTTGCTTTGATTGATGGTAGCATTATAAGATGATCTCTCACTAAATTTCAAGATAAAAGCGTTCTCCCTGAGTATGCACCGTTGCCAAAGTTCGTCGTGATAAGCTCTACGTCCATCTACAACGGGTGCAAGCCAGTTTTGCACACGCAGAATACTCAAGTTAAACTTGACGAGCCTAGCATATGCAGATATGGCCTCGGAACACTGAGACCGAAAGGTCAAGCGTGAATCATATAGTAGATATGATCAACATAGTGATGTTCACCATTGAAAACTACTCCATCTCACGTGATGATCGGACATGGTTTAGTTGATTTGGATCACGTGATCACTTAGATGATTAGAGGGATGTCTATCTAAGTGGGAGTTCTTAAGTAATATGATTAATTGAACTCTAATTTATCATGAACTTAGTCCTGGTAGTATTAGCATATCTATGTTGTAGATCAATAGCTCGCATTTAGCTCCCCTGTTTTATTTTTGATATGTTCCTAGAGAAAACTAAGTTGAAAGATGTTAGTAGCAATGATGCGGATTGGATCCGTGATCTGAGGATTATCCTCATTACTGCACAGAAGAATTATGTCCTTGATGCACCGCTAGGTGACAGACTGATTGCAGGAGCAAATGCAGACGTTATGAACGTTTGGCAAGCTCGATATGATGACTACTTGATAGTTTAGTGCACCATGCTTTATGGCTTAGAATCGAGGCTTCAAAGACGTTTTTGAAATGCCACGGAACATATGAGATGTTCCAAGAGTTGAAATTAGTATTTCAGACTCATGCCCGTGTCGAAAGGTATGAGACCTTTGACAAGTACTTTGCCTACAAGATGGAGGAGAATAGCTCAACCAGTGAGCATGTGCTCAGATTATCTGAGTACTACAATTGCTTGAATCGAGTGGGAGTTAATCTTCCAGATAAGATAGTGATTGACAGAGTTCTCTAGTCACTATCACCAAGTTACTAGAACTTCGTGATGAACTATAATATGCAAGGGATAACGGAAATGATTCCCAAGCTCTTCGTGATGCTGAAATCGACGAAGGTAGAAATTAAGAAAAGCATCAAGTGTTGATGGTTGACAAGACCGCTAGTTTCAAGAAAAGGTTAAAGGGAACAAGGGGAACTTCATGAAGAACGACAAACAAGTTGCTGCTCAAGTGAAGAAGCCCAAGTCTAGACCTAAGCCTGAGACTAAGTGCTTCTACTACAAAGGGACTATTCACTGGAAGCAGAACTACCCCAAGTATTTGGCGGATAAGAAGGATGGCAAAGTGAACAAAGGTATATTTGATATACATGTTATTGATGTGTACTTTACTGGTGTTTATAACAACCCCTCAGTATTTGATACTAGTTCAAGTTGCTAAGATTAGTAACTCGAAATGGGAGTTGCAGAATGAACAGAGACTAGTTAAGGGTGAAGTGACGATGTGTGTTGGAAGTGGTTCCAAGATTGATATGATCATCATCGCACACTCCCTATACTTTCGGGATTAGTCTTGAACCTAAATAAGTGTTATTTGGTGTTTGCGTTGAGCATGAATATGATTTCATCATGTTTATTGCAATACGGCTATTCATTTAAGTTAGAGAATAATTGTTGTTCTATTTACATGAATAAAACCTTCTATGGTCATACACCCAATGAAAATGGTTTGTTGGATCTCGATCATAGTGATACACATATTCATAATATTGAAGCCAAAAGATGCAAAGTTAATAATGATAGTTCAACTTATTTGTGGCACTGCCGTTTAGGTCATATTGGTATAAAGCACATGAAGAAACTCCATGCTGATGGGATTTTGGAATCACTTGATTATGAATCACTTGATGCTTGTGAACCATGCCTTATGGGCAAGATGACTAAAACTCCGTTCTCCGGAACAATGGAGCGAGCAACTGACTTATTGGAAATATTACATACTGATGTATGCAGTCCGATGAGTGTTGAGGCTCGCGGCGGGTATCATTATTTTCTAACCTTCACAGATGATTTGAGCAGATATGGGTATATCTACTTGATGAAACATAAGTCTGAAACATTTGAAAAGTTCAAAGAACTTCAGAGTGAAGTGGAAAATCATCGTGACAAGAAAATATAGTTTCTACGATCTGATCGCAGAGACAAATATTTGAGTTACGAGTTTGGTCTTCAATTAAAACAATGTGGAATAGTCTCACAAAATTGTGCCACCTGGAACACCACAGCATAATGGCGTGTCCGAACGTCATAATCGTACTATTATTGGATATAGTGCAATCTATGATGTTTCTTACCGATTAACCACTATAGTTTTGGGGTTATGCATTAGAGACAGCTGATTCATGTTAAAAAGGGCACCATCTAAATCCGTTGAGACAACACCGTATGAACTGCTGTTTGGCAAGAAACCAAAGTTGTCGTTTCTTAAAGTTTGGGGTTGCGATGCTTATAAGAAAAAGTTTTATCCTGATAAGTTCAAACCCAAATCGGAGAAATGTGTCTTCATAGGATACCCAAAGGAGACAGTTGGGTACACCATCTATCACAGATCCGAAGGCAGGAAATTCATTGTTGAGAATGGATCCTTTCTAGAGAAGGAGTTTCTCTCGAAAGAAGTGAGTGGGAGGAAAGTAGAACTTGATGAGGTAACTGTACCTGCTCCCTTATTGGAAAGTAGATCATCACAAAAATCTGTTTCTGTGACTCCTACACCAATTAGTGAGGAAGCTAATGATGATGATCATGTAACTTCAGATCAAGTTACTACCGAACCTCGTAGGTCAACCAGAGTGAGATCCGCACCAGAGTGGTACGGTAATCTTGTTCTGGAGGTCATGTTAATTGGCCATGACGAACCTACGAACTATGAAGAAGCGATGGTGAGCCCAGATTCCGCAAAATGGCTTGAGGCCATGAAATCTGAGAAGGGATCCATGTATGAGAACAAAGTATGGGCTTTGGTTGACTTGCCCGATGATCGGCAAGCCATCGAGAATAAATGGATCTTCAAGAGGAATACTGACGCTAACGGTAATGTTACTGTCTACAAAGCTCGAATTGTCACAAAGTGTTTTCGACAAGTTCAAGGTGTCGACTACGATGAGATTTTCTCACTCGTATCGATGCTTAAAAGTCTGTCCAAATCATGTTCGCAGTTGCCACATTTTATGAAATCTGGCAAATGGATGTCAAAACTGTATTCCTTCATGGATTTCTTAAAAAGAAGAGTTGTATATGATGCAACCAGAAGGTTTTGTCAACCCTAAAGGTGCTAACAATGTGAGCAAGCTCCAGCGATCCATCTATGGACTGGTGCAAGCATCTCAGAGTTGGAATATATGCTTTGATAAAGTGATCAAAGTATATGGTTTTATACAGACTTGCGGTGAAGCCTGTATTTAGAAGAAAGTGAGTGGGATCACTACAACATTTCTATAAGTATATGTGAATGACATATTGTTGATCAGAAAGAATGTAGAATTTTCTGGAAATCGTAAAGGAGTATTTGAAAGGAGTTTTTCAAAGAAAGACCTCGATGAAGCTGCTTACACATTGAGGATCAAGATCTATAGAGATAGATCAAGACGCTTGATAAGTTATTTCAATGAGTACATACCTTGACAATATTTTGAAGTAGTTCAAAATGGAATAGTCAAAGAAGGAGTTCTTGCCTGTGTTGCAAGGTGTGTAGTTGAGTAAAGACTCAAAACCCGACCACAGCAGAAAATAGAAAGAGAATGATAAGTCATTCCTTATGCCTTAGTCATAGGTTCTATAAAGTATGCTATGTTGTTTACCAGTCCTATTGTATACATTAGCATCTTTCTGGTAAGGAAGTACAATAGTGATCTAGGAGTAGATCACTGGACAGCGGTCAAAATTATCCTTAGAGTACTAAGGAAATATTTCTCGGTTATGGAGGTGATAAAATAGTTCATCGTAAAGAGTTACGTCGATGCAAGGTTTTTACATCGATCTAGATGACTCTAAGTCTCAATCTAGATACATATTGAAAGTGGGAGCAATTAGCTAGAGTATCTGAATGTTGAAGACCCATAGACTAAACTTCTCTCACAAGCAAAACATGATCACTCTTTGGGTGTTAATCACATAGCGATGTGAACTAATCACATAAAGATGTGAACTAGATTATTGACTCTAGTGCAAGTGGGAGACTGAAGGAAATATGCCCTAGAGGCAATAAAAAAGTTATTATTTATTTCCTTATATCATGATAAATGTTTATTATTCATGATAGAATTGTATTAATCGGAAACATGATACATGTGTGAATACATAGACAAACAGAGTTTCACTAGTATGCCTCTACTTGACTAGCTCGTTGATCAAAGATGATTATGTTTCCTAGCCATAGACAAAGAGTTGTCATTTGATTAAACGGGATCACATCATTGGGAGAATGATGTGATTGACTTGACCCATTCCGTTAGCTTAGCACTTGATCGTTTAGTTTGTTGCTATTGCTTTCTTCATGACTTATACATGTTCCTATGACTATGAGATTATGAAACTCCCATTTACCGGAGGAACACTTTGTGTGCTACCAAATGTCGCAACGTAACTGAGTGATTATAAAGGTGCTCTACAGGTGTCTCCGAAGGTACTTGTTGGGTTGGCGTATTTCAAGATTAGGATTTGTCACTACGATTGTCGGAGAGGTATCTATGGGCCCACTCGGTAATACACATCACTTAAGTCTTGCAAGAATTGCAACTAATGAGTTAGTTGCGGGATGATGTAGTACAGAACAAGTAAAGAGACTTGCCGGTAACGAGATTGAACTAGGTATTGAGATACCGACAATCGAATCTCGGGCAAGTAACATACCGATGACAAAGGGAACAACATATGTTGTTATGCGATTTGACCGATAAAGATCTTCGTAGAATACGTAGGAGCCAATAAGAGCATCCAGCTTACGCTATTGGTTATTGACAGGAGACGTGTCACGGTCATGTCTACATAGTTCTCGAACCCGTAGGGTCCGCACGCTTAAAGTTTGATGACGATTATATTATGAGTTTATGTGTTTTGATGTACCGAAGGTTGTTCGGAGTCCTGGATTAGATCGGGGACATGACGAGGAGTCTCGAAATGGTCGACACATAAAGATCGATATATTGGACGACTATATTTGGACATCGGAAAGGTTCCGAGTGGTTCGGGTATTTTTTGGAGTACCGGGGAGTTACGGGAATACGGGGGAAGAAGTATATGGGCCTTATTGGGATTTAGGGGAGAGAGAGGCAGCCCCCCCAATGACTAGTCCGAATTGGACTAGGGGGAGGGGCGGCGCCCCCTCCTTCTTTCTCCTCCCTCTTCCCCTTCCTTGTCTCCTACTCCTACTCCTTGGAAGGGGAGGAATCCTACTCCCGGTGGGAGTAGGACTCCTCCAGGGCGCGCCATAGGGGTCGGCCCTCTCCCCCTCCTCCACTCCTTTATATACATGGCCAGGGGGCACCCCATAGACACAACAATTGATCTCTGGGATCTTTTGGCCGTGTGCGGTGCCCCACTCCACCATAGTCCACCTTGATAATATCGTAGCAGTGCTTAGGCGAAGCCCTCGACGGTAGAACATCAACATCGTCACCATGCCGTCGTGCTGATGGAACTCTCCTTCAAAGCTCGGCTGGATCTGAGTTCGAGGGACGCCATCGAGTTGAACGTGTGCAGAACTCGGAGGTGCCATGCGTTCGGTACTTGATCGGTCGGATCGTGAAGACGTACGACTACATCAACCGCGTTGTGCTAGCGCTTCCGCTTTCGGTCTACGAGGTTACGTGGACACACTCTCCCCTCTCATTGCTATGCATCACCATGATCTTGCGTGTACGTAAGATTTTTTTTGAAATTACTACGTTCCCCAACAACTCTTTAGCGGTGTGTTTGTTGGGATCGATGAACTTTGAGTTTATGATCAGATCTATCTTTTTATATCCATGAAAGTTATTTGAGTTTCTTTGATCTCTTATGTGCATGATTGCTTATAGCCTCGTATTTCTTCTCCGATATTTGGGTTTTGTTTGGCCAACTTGATCTATTTATCTTGCAATGGGAAGAGGTGCTTTGTAGTGGGTTCGATCTTACGGTGCTTGATCCCAGTGACAGAAAGGGAAACGACACGTACGTATCGTTGCTACTGAGGATAAAATGATGGGGTCTATCTCTACATAGATAAATCTTGTCTACATCATGTCATCATTATTTTTGCATTTACTCCGTTTCTCCATGAACTTAATACACTAGATGCATGCTGGATAGCGGTCGATGCGTGGAGTAATAGTAGTAGATGTAGGCAGGAGTCAGTCTACTAATCTTGGACCTGATGCCTATATAATGATCATTTCCTGGATATCGTCATAATTATTTGAGGTTCTATCAATTGCCTAACAGTAATTTGTTTACCCACCGTTTGCTATTTTTCTCGAGAGAAGCCACTAGTGAAACCTACGGCCCCCGGGTCTTCTTCCTCATATATTTGCCTTTGCGATATATTTTTATTTGCTTTAATTTTCATATTTACTAAACAAAAAACCCCAAAATACCTTGCTGCAATTTTTTCTTATTTATTTATTTGGTGTTCGGTCTATCAATCTACTACAAATTTATCTAACGTCCGTTTGCCTATCTTGAGGCGCCGTACCCCGAAAGGGATCGACGACCCGTTTAACACGTCGGGTTGTGAGGATATGTTATCTGTGTGCAGGTGCTGTTTACGTTGTGTTGCTTGGTTCTCCTACTGGTTTGATAACCTTGGTTTCATATCTGAGGGAAATACCTACCACCGCTGTGCTGCATCATCCCTTCCTCTTTGGGGAAATATCGACGTAGCTTCAAGCGACATCGAAAGGAATTTCTGGCGCTGTTGCCGGGGAGGATCTTCAACATATACCAGGTTCCTAATCACAAATCTCATCTCCTCGCAATTTACATTATTTGCCATTTGCCTCTCGTTTTATTCTCCCCCACTTCATAAAAATTTGCCGTTTTATTCGCCTCTCTTTTTCCGTTCGCCATTTTCTTGTCAGATCTATCTTTTGCTTGCAATCATGAGTGATTTTGGTATGGCACCAACAGATGATGGCCTCACTCCTAAGATAGGACGTATGGGCAATCTGGATGCTAAAGCTTTTATCTTGGGGCAAGGGAACATTATGGGAAAATAGCGTATCCAAGAATTTTTCAATTGTGTGGGAAATTTGAGTCTTGATGATGCTTCTATACTTAAAACTACTAGATCTTATGCGGATGCTATTTCAGCACTAGTTCTGAAACTTGAAAGTAAATTTATTCGTACCAACACGCGCTGTATTTTCATCATGATGCTCCTATACTAAGAAACAGATCCTGTACTAAGTAAATTTATTCATTGTGTTTAAAAAGCCTCATGATGAAAATACCTCTAAGAAAGTTAAGAAGAAAGATGACAAAACTTAGATCCTTGCTTTATGCCTAGCTAAGGGCGTAAAACTATAGCGCTTGTTGGGAGGCAACGCAATGAATGAATTTTATTTTTGCTTTTCGCTTCCTTTTTGTGTGTTAGCAAAATTATGCTACTGTTATGATTGTGTTTTTATGTTTTAATTAGTGTTTGTGCCAATTAAAGCCTTTAGGATCTTCTTGGGTGATAGTTGTTTAATCTTGCTGAAAAAACAGAAACTTTTACGCTCACAAAATTAATTTCCATTTTTTACCAGGGAGCGATAAATTACCCATTACACTTGCAGTAGACCAATATACAAATTTCTCAGGCCGTCCTAATTTTTAAGAATTTTTGGAGTTACAGAAGTATTCTAAATAGATAGATTGCTACAGACTATTTTGTTTTGACAGATTCTGTTTTCTTTGTGTTGTGTGCTTATTTTGATGGCTCTATGGTTTTCTTTGATGAGTTTTTGCCATAGAAAAGTTGGAATATAATGGAGATAATACAGAAACAAAATATGAATTGTTTGATACAGTACTTATAGTAGTGATTTATTATTCTTATACTAACAGATGTCACGAAGGTTTTGTTGAGTTTTGTGTGATTGAAGTTTTCAAGTTTTGGGCTATCTTACGATGGATGAAGGAAGGATGGAAGAGCCTAAGATTGGGTATTCCCCGGCATCCCAAGCTATTATCCAAAAATGAGCAACCAATTAAACTTAGGGATGCCCCCCAAGTGGCATCCCCACTTTCTTCCAACGATCATCGGTATTTTACTTGAAACTATATTTTTATTCGTCACATGATATGTGTTTTTCTTGGGGCATCTTTTATGATATGAATCTTTGCTTGTTTTATTTTGTGTTTTAAGTCATCAATCCTTTCTAGACACACCTATTTGAGAGAGCCAAAATTATGTCATGACTTGTTAGAATTGCTTCACTTAAATTAATTTGAGAGAAAGAATTTTTTTTTATGATCATGATCTTCACTTATATTTATTGGAGCTTGTCAAAAGAAATACATGAAAATTAGTCTCAAATTGACAGATATCAAAGAAGGATATAATAAAAACTTTCATGAAGATCATTGGACAAAATAAACTTGATTCTTAGTAATAGTTTTGAGATATGATGATGTGATATGTGAGTCATCTTGATGAGTAATTATGATTTAGTAAAAATATTGGTGTTAAGGTTTGTGATTCCTATGCAAGTACGAAAGTCAATAGTAATGCAATGAAATTACATCCTACTTGTGGTGCATTATTCATTGTTATTTATGCTTAAAGCTTTCTTATGAGATTATCTGTTTCTTAGTTGGTCGCTTCCCAATCTTTTGCTAGCCTTCATTTTGCACTAAGTATGATCACTACTTGTGCATCCAAAAACCTTTCACCCAGTTTTGCCACATGAGTCCACTATATCTACCTATATGCGGTATTCTTTTGCCGTTCTAAGAAAATTTGCATGTGCCATCTCTAATTTTCAAAATAAACTTCTCTTTTGTGTGTTTGTTTCCCTCACGGAGCGGTGAGGGGTGGCTAATATTTTCCATGCTAGATGTGTTATTCTCATGATGAGTGTTTATTCACTTGTCATTGCACGAGAGTAAGGCAAAGGTATTAGGGATGCCCAGTCCCGAAATGAAAAAAAAATGAATTTACTTTATGTTGTCAAATAATAAATTCCTTGGAAAGTGTTGGTATGGAGGGCAACCGTGGATGCGGATAGCCATGGAAAGTGAAAGTATGGTGAAAAAAGGAATAAACTTTATTTTATGTTTGGGAACCGCCTATGATATGTCTATGCATGGAAAGTATTGGGAACTCTATGTTGTTTTCATTGGTGGGATGGGATACACCTCTCAAAATGTTTTTATCTCTAAGTTTTTTGCTTTGAGCTCTGGCACCTCTACAAATCCCTACTTCCCTATGCGAAGGGCCTTCCTTTAATTTATGCAATTTTTATTTTGAGTCTCCATCTTCCCTTATAAAAGCACCAACTAGGAGTAAATATGATCATACTTAAGTATTGGGTGTAACTAATATTCGAGTGTGTTTCATGAATGGATCAATGTTTGAGTATGATGGGCTAGGGATAACTTATCTTAGTGTTGATATTTTGAAAGACATGGTTGCTTGTTGATATGCTTGATTATTTAAATTATCATGTCAAAACTAGACTATTGCTTTGAACAACTAAAAGTCCAATTGTCCATGCTATAAAGAAAAGAATATGATATGACATGATAGGCAGCATTCCACAACAAAAATTCTATTTTTATCACTTACCTACTCTAGGACGAGTAGGAGTTATGCTTGGGGATGATGATACGTCTCCAAAGTATCTATAATTTTGGATTGTTCCATGTTGTTATATTATCAATCTTGGATGTTTTATAATCATTTTATATCATTTTTTGGTACTAACCTATTGACATAGTGCCAAGCGCCAGTTCCTGTTTTTTCGTGTTTTTTACATCGCAGAATATCAATATCAGACGGAGTCCAAATGCCACGAAACTTTATGGAGAATTTTTATGTGCCAAAAGGAACACAATGGGCCATGGCTGCGCCTGGGGGGGTGCCCTGAGGGGGGCACAACCCACCAGGGCGCGCCAGGAGGCCCAGGCGTGCCCTGGTGGGTTGTGCCCACCTCGGGTGCCCCCCCGGACCGCCTCTTTGCTCTATAAATACACCTAAAATCCTAGAACCCTAGGTGATTCAACGAAATATTCATCCAGGCACCGCAGAGTTCAGAATCACCATATCCAATCTAGACACCATCTCGGATGGGGTTCACCACCTCCATTGGTGCCTCTCCGATTATGCGTGAGTAGTTCTTTGTTGACCTTCGGGTCCGTAGTTAGTAGCTAGATGGCTTCATCTCTCTCTCTCTCTCTTGATTCTCAATACAATGGTCTCTTGGAGATCCATATGATGTAACTCTTTTGCGGTGTGTTTGTTGGGATCGATGAACTTTGAGTTTATGATCAGATCTATCATTTTATATCCATGAAAGTTATTTGAGTTTCTTTGTTATATTATATGCATGATTGCTTATAGCCTCGTATTTCTTCTCCGATATTTGGGTTTTGTTTGGCCAACTTGATCTATTTATCTTGCAATGGGAAGAGGTGCTTTGTAGTGGGTTCGATCTTACGGTGCTTGATCCCAGTGACAGAAAGGGAAACGACACGTATGTATCATTGCTACTAAGGATAAAACGATGGGGTCTATCTCTACAGATATAGATCCTGTCAACATCATGTCATCATTCTTATTGCATTACTCTGTTTCTCCATAAACTTAATACACTAGATGCATGCTGGATAGCGGTCGATGTGTGGAGTAATAGTAGTAGATGTAGGCAGGAGTCGGTCTACTAATCTTGGATGTGATACCTATATAATGATCATTGCCTGGATATCATCATAATTATTTGAGGTTCTATCAATTGCCCAACAGTAATTTGTTCACCCACCGTTTGCTATTTTTCTCGAGAGAAGCCACTAATGAAACCTACGGCCCCCGGGTCTTCTTCCTCATATATTTGCCTTTGCGATATATTTTTATTTGCTTTAATTTTCAGATCTACTAAACCAAAAACACAAAAATACCTTGCTGCAATTTATTCTTATTTATTTATTTGGCGTTCGATCTATCAATCTACTAAAAATTTATCTAACGTCCGTTTGCCTATCTTGTGGCATCGTACCATGAAAGGGATTGACAACCCCTTTAACACATCGGGGTGCGAGGATTTGTTATATGTGTGAAGGTGCTGTTTACGTTGTGTTGGTCGGTTCTCCTACTGGTTCGATAACCTTGGTTTCATATCTAATGGAAATACCTACCGCCGCTGTGCTGCATCATCCCTTCCTCTTTGGGGAAATATGGACATAGCTTCAAGCGACATCAGGGATTAGGTCCTACCGACGTAGGGCGCCGAGCTATCGTGAGAATGAAAGGGGAGACTGTGCCATAGCGAGGAACGGAAGCGCATCATTTATTAAGGGCTTTGCAACCAACATTTCACCGCACGCGATTCTGCTTGGGCAAGGGCGCTTTCCTTTCATCCTTCTGGAAGCCACTTGCGCATCAATGGGGACCCCTTGAGCATCGCGCCTCAGGGGCTCTTTTCGGACCTTGAGTCGCTCACCTCCGGGCCTTGACTACGGCATCACGATCTGGCATACCAGCGACGACTTAAGCCTACCTGGGGATTGGGTCCCGCCGACATAGAGCACTAAGCTACTGGGAGAATGAAAGGAGGGACCGTGCCACAACGGGAAACGAACAACATGGCCTCGATTATGAGCAATTACGTCTAAAACACAAACACCGCTGTCTTTACATGCCCCCGAGGGGTGCGCCATGATCTCATGCAAGAACAAAGCAAAAGAAAGACTCCTAAGGAGGCCAAGGCCTCGGCGACATCATCGGTGATGCCGGGTTGATGCGGTAGGCGAGGTGCGGGGCGCGGTGGCTCGTTCCTCTCGTCGTCGCTCGTGTCGTGCTCGGAGGAGGCGCTGCTGCTGCTCGGAGGAGTCGTCGACGAGGCCAAGGGCAAGTTCACAGTCGGTGGCCCTGCAATTGCGATCGCCTCCCCCGGGGCAGCACTCCAGGCGTCGACCATCCTCATCAAAGACCTTGAGGAAGAGCGTCGATGCCCCACCATACTCGAAGTAGAAGCCATGGCCTCCTTCCGGGCAATAGACGCGGGCGATCGCGCCCCACCCTCGAGTCATGAAGATGTCGGAGTTGACGACTTCGACCTTCGCCTCTGAATCCTGGTTGCAGCACCCATCGTGCTGAAGCCATAGTTCGAAGAGCCCCCGCGATGGTATCTTCCTCGCGAAGGGCCTCAGGAGCTGAATCCAAGTTTGCGGCGGCATTGCCGCCCACACCATGATCTCGCGGGTCATGCCCTCATCATGGGATCGCGAGTGGGGCATCGCCATGGCCGCCGCCTGTCTTCCTCTGCAGCATCGCTCCTCGCCGCGCCAATTGATATCCCCATGTGTAGGGCCCTGCGCACGGGTGTATAAGGGGACCAGGAAGCCAGGTGGAGCCTGTTCGTGCCAAGGCCGCGTCATCGTGGACTCCGCGATGGCGCCCCGAGGCTGATCGAGCTGATTCTTTAGTGTGAGCAGCTCGGGCTCTACCTCGGGGGCCTTCCCTTTCTCCACGGCGGAGAACTTCCTCAATGGCGACGTGGGTGCTCCGGCGAGGCAGGGGAGCGAGAAGAAGGAGAAGCAAGGGGGCTTCGCCCCCTTCCTCATTTATAGCCAAAGGGGGGCCAATCGCCGGCCTCCCATGATTTCGAGTAATGATGGTCTTCTCTGCATGCAGCATGTAGTTCTCAAGTCAGGCGCTTGCCGAGGCAGCATGGGGAAGTGGAGACGCCCACGTCCAATCAAGCGCAATGCGTCGACCCAGTCCACAGGCGATTGGGGCTCGTGGCGCTTTGCACTTGCCCTCTGGCTTCGCCTCGAAGCCAAGTGCGAGCGCGCCTTGGGCCGGGGGCTACTGTCGGTGTTCTAGGAACCAGGGTACCTAGAGTTGCCTGCCTGCAGCCCGTGACGTGGCTCCATCGATGGCCTGGTATGGCCCATCTTCAGCATCGACAGGACAAGACCCTCGCAAGGGGCCAAGCCTCGCGAGGTGGACGACACCAAGACCTCCGGAAGGAGCTGCCTCCCTTGGCAGCCTCCTGAGGAGCGGAGATTCCTATGCAAGCCCTCAGATCGCGAGGCGGAGGTGACGCAAGCCATGATGACCAAGGCCAGGCGTGTGTCAGCGCGCGCAGAGGAGCAGGTTTCCTCTTTGGTGCTAAGGAGGCAAGTGCATGCATAGAGTCCCGAGGAATCCACCAAAGGTTGCCATTTCCGTGCAATGAGACCAAGACCAGTGGGATGACAGGACACATGTCATCATCGAGCCCACCACGACGTCACAACCAGAAGCTTTGGAGGCAAAGACCACCTTTCATCAGGATAATATGTACTACTTGTCCCCTTTCAAAATTGGCCACTATGGGATCCCCTCCCGCCTAAGTTTTGGGGGAAGAGGACCAAGGCCACTATAAGTATTTGTTAGCCACCACCATAGAGGGGGCGACTCATTTTCACCTCCGAGCCTCGCAAGGTTGTTCATCCCCTATACTAGTTCATCCTCAGCCCCTCGTGAGGCAAATCCACCACAAAGCAGGAGTAGGGTTTTATACAGCAGGGTGGCCCGAACCTGGGTAAACTGTCATGTCCATTTCCTTCCTGTTCATTGAGCTAGGTCATGAGTGCAGCGGATCAGTTGGCTAGAGAGGTTGAGTTCTTCGCACACGCCCCAGAGTTCGAACCTTCCTTGGGTCTACGGAGCCCTGAATCCAACAAGCATGGTCTAGGCCCACACGCGAATGATACTTGGCAGAATGTTCAAATGAGGCATTTGGGAGGATGGACTCAACCGTAGGGCGGCATGATCGATGGAGAAGAGGGTTGGAGAGCAATGAGAAATAAGCAATTCCACATGATTATACTCGAACGGCTCAAATAAACAATAAGTTTTCTTGTTTTCCCTTCTGTCTTGGTCACGGAGTAAGATACTCCCTCCATTTTTATTTACTCTGCATATTAGGTTTGATGAAGTCGAACTTCATAAAATTTGACCAAATTTATAGTAAAAATATGAACATTTACAATAGCAGATCTATATGATGGTAAAGTATATTCAATAATGAATCTAATGGTATTGATTTGTTATTGTATATGTTATTATTTATGTGTATAAACTTTGTCGAAGTTTACAAAGTTTGTCTTTGAGCAAAGCTAAAATGCGGAGTAAATAAAAACAAAGGGAGTACGCAGGGACTAGTATAGTTACTACTGCCGGAACATGGTAAGTTGGACCCCTAAATGTGGGCATGGACCGGGCACACCTCAATTATTCCTTCGAATAGTTGGACACCTACATTAGCACACCATCCGGCTACTTAATCTAGTGTTACGCTTCACTAGTTGAAAAGGAAAAGGGTGGTACCGTACCCAAAACCACCACACTTGGGGATAGGGTAACAACTTGGTACTGTACCACATTTGAACCAGGGCACATAAACCACCTGTTCTATGCCTAATGTGCAACGCGGAGCACCTGCGCTCGAATTTGGAAAACAAGGAAACCGACATGTGGGGCACACCTGTCGGGACGATCTGGCGCAGACTAGTCCAATGGAGGAGCTAGCCCACGACCTCCTGGCCACCGGCAACCGTTCATGTGGGTTGTGGGGGCCCGCAACGTGGCGCAGCTCCCGCACCACCTCTGGACACGATGACTGCGGCAAGCGACATGCTCATTATCACTGGACATGGTCGGCTTCAGGGTGCCGAGGGTGGCGTTAGCATTGTGGCACAACCATCAGATCAACACCCGGCCCGTCGAGGATGCATGGGGCGCCAAAGTGCATGCGCGCCGCGACGCGTCCGCGAAGTGTTCTAGCGCGGCCGACTGCATCCCCAGGACCTGAGACCATGCCGGGTTGTCTTGCTTTTTCAATGACATGTGGGGATCGCATGTGAGAAAAGGGCATCTCCAACGTTGCCACGACCGTAGCTGACTACCCTCGCACACCAAAAACCCTCGTCTTTCGAGCCGTCGCGCTATGCATTCCCATCCGACGCCATCTGCCCGCATTCATGTTGTCCATCCGTATGCCGTCATTAAGAGGCTCGGTGCCCGAGGAACCAACTCCAGTGACTTAATGATGTACCCGGACGCTTAGCCTCACCGGAATGCGCTACTTAAAGCGGCAACACCCAGCTAAACTCCACACCATAGCGCATCATCCTGCTACCTAGCACCACATCCGCCATGACCGTGAGCGCGAACGCTCTGCGAGAGAGCTTGTCTTCAGGGTTGAAGCTTGAGGTCGCCGCCCTCGCTCAAGTCGCATCCCTTGCTCAACTCGTCACTCACAACGCAAATAGCGGTGTAGCCGGACACAGACGCGACCGCACAAGCAGTGGCCACGCTTGCGACCGACGACAGGAGCACCTCAGCCACGCGTCCTACTTGGCGCCGTCCAACGTTCGGTGGTGCATGTGGCAGGTGAAGCGATGGACCGTCCACGTCCATCATCATCAACCTCACGTCCACCGGTACCACCGAGGCCGGGGACTCCTCCGAGGATGAGTAGGGCATGGGAGACGGCATGGCATGGTGTCCCAACTGGCCGGTCTTTCTCCCGTGTTCTACTCTTCCTCGTCGGAGAACGCACCTTCAATTCATGGGTCTTGAACCCCGCCCCCATACATGGAGATCGCAAATGGAGGATGTCGGTCGCCGCCGTAGAATAGGTTTAGGGTTGGGTTTCTTTTATTTTTCTGTCCTATAAAAGTTTGAAATGTAATGAAAATCTGTCGTGTTTGCATGAATCTCATCTGGTGTATATGAACTTTCACAATAATAGTAGGATATATTGTAGGAGTATGAAAATATATGGAATGATGATTCGTCTTTGTGTGTATAAACTTAGAAGGTTTGACCCAAGACAAAGCTAACATGCGAAATAAATAAACACATAGGGTCTACATACACAATTTATCTTAGGCACTCCAATAGTACATCCACTACACATTCACACATTTCACATCTTTCTACATCTACTAGAACCTATGAAAGGGTTAATGTAAATTGCCTCTCTCTCTCTCCCGCCTAATTTTCATGGTGGTGGCCCCCTCCCCCAATCTCCAATCAACAGCCCACACTTTTCACATTATGTTAATTACATAACTGGGATTATGTAGGTGTAGCATTACTCGTCATAAAAAATCAACTAAGCCAACCTCCCAGCATATCACGCGGGAAAAGACTCGGCAACGCCGTTTTAGTTAGGATTACCGGATTACTAGTAGTAGTATCGATGGATCGTGCGAAGCACCAAGTTTTTTTTTTGACGGGCGAAGCACCAAGTTTAAAAGGATAAAGGCGGTACACTCATAACACACCTGTCGCGGTCGCATTGCACCCCTCACACGGTCGGTCCTGCACACGGCTCATGCAAACAGAACACTCTTCGGCTTGCCTCTTCACAGGCACATGGGACTGCACTTCGAGAAACTGACCATGCGCCAAACTCCCTGCCCACCGCGCGAAAATTCCCCCCAAATCCCAAATTCAACCGCCCTTCGGCCAATTAGCCAATAATATTCCCTAAACCCACCTCCCCCGGCCCCCTCTACTCTATTCGCTCCACCAAAGCCGCCCTCCCCGCCACGCCGATACATTGGCGGCACGGTTCGTCGAGGGGACGCACGGTGATTCTCTCGCTCCCATAGTACGCTCCCGTAGACTGCCGTCCTCTAGCCGCGCCGCCACTACTGGCGACGTTCTTATGGAGACGCACGGCGGTCAGCTTCTCCCACGTGTATATTCTAGACTAAGGCCTAGTGCATGTCAGAGTAGCGCTGAATGTTAGCTGATAGACGTTGTTAATCTCACAGTTTGCCAAAGTAGTTTACAGTCAATATGCTCTGCTTAAGATGCTTCCTTGTCCCGTTCTGCACTCAATCTGCTTAGCTGAGATGGCATGCCACGCCCGATTAGTTGCTAAAATATCCTGCCATATATTTATTGTGACGTAGATTGCCATGGTCTAGTAGCCAATCTGTTAAGTGAAATAGCTCTACACCGTTTTATACTCGATCTTTGTTGCTGAGATGGCCTTCGATGGCTGTGTGGGCCTCATTGACTACTGAAACAGCCTTCCATAGTTTAGCACTCAAATTTGTTTGCTGAATTAGCTTTACATATATTTTGTTACTTAGATCTGCTTGTCCAAATATCTTGCCATAGCTTTAGACATCGACCTGGGTATTTTTTATGGACTTCAAAAAAAAGTATATATTGTTCCTGTAATATCTAGTAGAAGAACTATTTTGTATGTCTAACAGATGGACAGGACTTGGATAACTTTGGCTTGAAGATTCTCTGCTGCATATGTCGAGGGGGTTGAAAACTTCATGAACTTTATCAAAGTTGAGTACGGTGGTCCGAAATCAGATGTGCTCTACCCGTGTAATAGGTGTATGAATTCAGTTACAAGACTGTAAGTGCATCTAGTGCCCCTTAGTGATTTTGGTGTATTGAAGACTTATAGGTTAAGGGACTAATGTGTTCATGAGTGTACACAGGTCTATAAGTCTATGAGGAGTTTGATATTTACAGAGAAAGTCGACCCCAAAAAATGAAGTTCTTCGACTGAAGACCTTGTATTTCTGAAGACTTTCTGAAGACTTTGAAAGTTAAGAAATTGGTGCAATCCTGAAGACTTGGTATTCATTCGAGGAACACGAAGCATGAAGACTTTTGTTTTCATAGTTTCATTTTCTCTTTCTTGAGTCATAGGAAACACCGTACTGTTAAAGGGGGTCGAGGAAATACTAAGGAAAAATTTCTATGTGATGCTCAACTCAAATCCTACACCTACCAATCCCTTCGAGTGAAGCCATTGGAAATCTCATACAGTTCAGTCGAATTTCTTCAGTGACAGAAACGAAGTTCTTCTAGTCTCTGAGGAATTTGTTCTGACTGAGGAGTTAGGAATTCTCCAGTGCGGATTGCCTACACAGTGAGGATCATGATAGCCCTGAGGATTTTGATACTCAAATATCCGCCCGTTGTTGTGCTATGTGCCAGCTGTCCCAAAATATCTACCCACCTAACGGTCATATCATTGAAGGGCATTTATGTCTTATCATGTCGGGCTGCTCCCTAGGCTATAAATAGCCGCCCCCTACAACCACTAGCTGGTTGGCTGATCCAAGAGAAACTGACACTTGTCATTTGAGAGCATCCCATCCTCCGAGGACTTTGAGTGAAAATCATCAAGTGAGGAAAACCCAAACCCAAACACCTACAAACCCCAAGTGATTGAGCATCACTGAAGAGATTGATTCTGCGTGGATCCGACGCTTGTTACCTTTGAAGGCTGTGCATCTTCCAGATGGTTAGGCGTCATGGTCTAGAGCATCCAAGAGGAAATTGTGGATCACCAAGTGACCAAGTCTGTGAAGGTTTGGAAGTCACCTGAAGACTTACCACGAGTGATTGGGCGAGGTCTGTGTGATCTTAGCTCAAGGGGAATACGGTGAGGACTGAGTGTTCTGGACTGCGTGTTCAGAACTGGGTGTCCGGGACTATGTGTCCTCAGGTTTAAATACCTAGCCGCCCTAACCGGACGTACAACTGTCACAACAGTTGGAACTGGTCTACCAAATCATTGTCTTCACCAAGCTACCTGGTTCCATTTCCTCAACACTTTCATTTCCTCATTTCTGCGTTGTGAGCTTGTTCATATCTGTTCGAAGACATTAACTGAAGACTTTCTCTACTTCCTCAGTTCAATTTCTTCAATCTGTTTGTCTTCATCCTGTGTTATCCTGTGTTTACGCTTTCCATACTCTGTGCTTGTTTTTCATTTCATCATAAAGACCATGTTCATGTTCTATTATGTTTACTTCTGAGTACTTATTCCGCTGCATGTAGTTCTTCACTCAGGAATTTCCTCACCCTGAAATTCCTCACTGAAGAATTCATAAAAATCGCCTATTCACCCCCCTCTAGTCGATATAACGCACTTTCAATTGGTATCAGAGCAAGGTACTCCCTTGTTCTGTGTGATTTTGGTTTAACCGCCTGGAGTTTTAGTTATGTCAACCGCGGGTATGATCAAGGTTTCTGCTGGGTGTCCTACCTTCGATGGGACGGACTACCCCTACTGGAAGAATAAGATGTGCATGCATCTTGAGGCAATTGACAACAATCTCTCGTACGTTGTGGAGAATGGTTTTCCCTCTATCACTCCAACCATCAACGCTGCTGATGTGAAGAGATTCAAGCAACTCGACTCTCAAGCGAAGAATATCATATGTGGCCATCTGAGAAAAGGGCAGTATGGGAGAGTGAGTGCTTTGGAGACAGCTAAGCTTATCTGGGACAGGCTGTCCAAGGTCAATGAGGGAGTCTCAACACAGCGTGACTCTCGAGTTGACGTTCTTCGGAATCTCTTCAACCACTTCAAAAGACTCAACAATGAAAATGTTCAGCAAACCTTCGATCACCTCACTGACATCTCAAATGAGCTTCAAGCACTTGGTGCTGCTGATATCTCCAACCATGAGGTGGTGAAGAAATTGCTGAGATCGCTTGATTCCTCATTTGATACCTTGGCATTGATGATACAAGAATGTGGAGACTACAATTCACTTGATCCCGTTGATATACTCGAGAGACTAAACACTCATGAGCTCCAGCTTGCTGAGAAGAGAGATGTCTATGGACCAAGTTATGGTAGATCACGGGCTCTAAAGGCCAAGGCAGTATCCGAATCTGATGGTGAAGATTCTGACAGCACCCTTAGTGACCCTGAAGAACTGAGCCAGGAGCTAGCAATGCTTGTGAGGAAGTTCCAAAAGTTTTCAAGACGTGGTCATTTTGGTAAATCCTCAAGAGGTGGTGACTTGAGATCAGATTCCTCATCCCACGATTACAAGAAGAGACTCTGCCATAAATGCAAAAAACCTGGACACTACATTCAAGATTGTCCTTAGTGGGAAAAGGAATCGAAGAAGAAGAAGTACAAGGATTACAGTCCTGATGATTCAAAGAAGAAGAAGAAATCTTCAAAGTCCTCATCATCAAGACCCTCAAGGTCCTCATCTCACAAGAAGAGCAGCTCCAAGAAGGCTCAAGCATTCATTGGTAAGAAAATGGATTCTGAGGCTGAATCTGAGGAAAATGAGGAAGAGGAGGAATCTGAGGAGTCAGACTCTGGTGTGGTGAGCCTAGCCCTTGCTACCGCATTCGTCAGAAAGTCCATCTTCAACTCTGAAGAAAAGGACCTCCCCAACTCTACTGATGACGGCGATGAGGACTATGCTCCCACCTATTGCTTCATGGCAAAAGGCTCAAAGGTACTCAAATATCCTTCATCTGAATCTAGTGAGGATGAATCTGATGAAAACCTCAACCCAGCTATTCTAAATTTGCTGTGAAACTGCAAAAGGCTCTTGAAAAGGTCCAAAATATGCTAGATAAAAGCGATGTTATGTTGGGCGAAGAAATGGATCGCACTAAAATCTTTACTGAAAATCTTCAGAGACTTCAGTCCAAGTTTGACAATCTTCAAGCTCATCATAACACTCTCTTATCTGATCATGAGAAGCTTTCTTATGAATTTCTTCAAAGAAAGCAAGATCTTGAGAAGCTAAGAGTGAGTTATGAAGATCTTTAGAAGGAGTGTGATTCATTACTTGCTCAACAGATCAGCGCTACTCAATATGAATTTGTTCCTCCATGTTTGAAGTGCATTGAACGCGAAACTGCTAATTCTTCACCTGAATGCTCAAATACTTCCATTGCTGCAAATTCTTCAACTGCCTCTGCTATCACTAATTCCTCATCTGAGGACATTGCTAGTATCACTGATGATGCAGTATTGAAAGAATTGTATATGATAGGCATCTACAAAAGCCTCAAAGGACATCAGGCTCTTTGTGACGTGCTTAAAAAGCAGATCCTCAACAGGAACCCTAGGAAAGAGGGTATTGCTTTTGAGAGGAAAATCAATGCTGATGGGACCTACTGGAAACCTGAGCAGTATCCCAAAACCTCATGGGTTGCTGCAAAAGGACCTTCAGTGGATCCATCTACTTTATCTGGCTTTACATGTGAATCTTCGTATTCTTATGATGAGTCAATTGACTCTAACTATAAACTGTTCAAAAATCAGAATGGTGAAGTATTTGCTAGATATGTTGGCACTAGCTGCAGGAATGGTCCTCCTATGAAGAAAATTTGGGTTCCCAAAAGGTGCCTTGAAAATCTTCAAGTGAATGTCATCATGACACCACCTGCGAAGAATAGGAACCCCAGATCAAGTTCTTCATATGGACCAAATTCTTCATATGGATCCAAGTCATCATACAGACCAAACTCCTCTCATGGATCAAATTCCTCAAAAGGATCAAAGTCCTCATATGAACATCATCATGCTAACCCGTTTGTTTCGCAGGGAAGATCTAAGGATTATGGATATGTGCATTATTCTTCAAATCATTATGTCCATAAGTCCTTGAAGAATTTCTCTGCTTACTCTTATGCTTATCCTAACCCCTCTTATGTGAAACAAAGTGGATTGGCGTCTATTCCACCTTTCTCTTATGGAGCTCGCAGAATGATGAACTCTTTGCCACCCCTTCAGATGTGGGTGGTGAAGAAAAAGAACTAATCTCTTATGCAAGGTCAGGTCTCCAGGCAAACTTAATCGTCTAAAGAATTTGCTAGAGACCTGAATATGCTTGAAAGGACACAAGCTAATCATGAAGAAATGAATTTTCATTTCTCACGTCCTCATACTGCTTTACCTATCTTATTGCTTGATGAAATTGATACCATATTCTTCACTGCTGAAGTATATGAGTTTGTAAGTTGTACTAATTCATCTACAGGATGATCAACCCAAAGCCACTGAGTGGGACCTCGATAGTGGATGTACAAATCACATGACTGGTGACAGGAGCTTATTGATGGAATCTGCTTTATCTCCATCACCTCCGAAGCATATCACCTACGCTGACAAAGGCAAAAGCAAGGTATTGGGTCTAGGTAAGGTTGCAATCTCGAGTCCTTAGGGTTCAACCTCATGTATGTCTCAATGCTTTGTGATCTTGATATGGTTGTTGTTGTTGTGGCATATCTCTCTCGAGGTAGTTTTGGTGATTGATGACAACATGTTTGCAGACTAATCATGTGCTTTGAGTAGTTCACAGATTCATCCTTGGCACAAGACCTTTTCTTCCCTTCGGAGTGTCATTCAAGATAGTGTAGCTCCTTCGTTTCTCTTTCGTGGACTAGTTGCATAGAGGGCACTGTCGGTGTCAAAACCGGTGGATCTCGGGTAGGGGGTCCCGAACTGTGCGTCTAGGATCGATGGGTAACAGGAGACAGGGGACACGATGTTTTTACCCAGGTTTAGGCCCTCTCGATGGAGGTAAAACCCTACTCCTGCTTGATTAATATTGATGATATGGGTAGTACAAGAGTAGATCTACCACGAGATCAGAGAGGCTAAACCCTAGAAGCTAGCCTATGGTATGATTGTTGTGTATATATATTGTATCTTGTATCGACTAGCCTGGCCTCGGTTTATATAATGCACCGGAGGCCTAGGATAACAAGAGTCCTAGCCGAATACGCCGGTGGGGAGAAGTCCTTGTCTTGATCGCCAAGTCTTGTGGAATTTTCCTTGTATGCGATAGCCGTCCGAACTGGCCCATGAGTATACGGCCACGGGGGTCCTCGGCCCAATCTAATAGATCGGGAGACGATGTGGTGAGTACCCCCTAGTCTAGGACAACGTCAGTAGCCCCCTGAACCGGTCTTCAAGTTAGGGACGCTCCTCGATTCTTCCGAACTGTTCTTCATCTTCGGTTGCCGGTCTTGAAAACTGGTTCAACAAATCTTCTTTATCTTCGATCTTGAGGATCGCCGAAATGCATTCGACGAGTTTACACGTCGGGTATCCGAGGAGCCCCTTTAAGTTTCCGGCCTTTATCAATGCCTTGTTTATTTTTATGCCACACCTCGGGTTTGAAGTTGTTCCCGGGAGGCAGTGTCCTCTTGCATCCGAGCTCCAACGCCGGACTGCATTCGAGGTATCTTTTGCAGCCGAGCACCAACGCCAGACCGCTTCCCAGCTCTAGCGCCGGAATGTATCCGAGCTCCAACGCTAGACTATGTATCCGAGATCTAATGCCGGACTGTATATCCGAGCTCCAACGCCGAAATATATCCGAGCTCCAACGCCGAACTGTGTCCAGGATCCAATGCCGGACTATATCCGAGGTGTCATATCACCTTGGTTCAAAAAAGTTGAAGGAGTTTAGCTGAGCTTAATGCCGGAAATGCCCTCTATGGAGCCAGCCACTAGCGCCCCAGCTTTATGCCGGACTGCTTCCGAGGTGGTGCACCACCCCGACTATGGGCCGATTTTTTGTCAATATTTTTTATTGGTGCAATTTATTCTCTGTCAGATATATAGCCAGTAGCCCTCAAGGTGTGTATCAGTCTAAAACCCGAGATGCACATGAAGGATCACATAAGACCGCTGATCCCAGTAGCCGCTGAGACTCAGGTTGATTTGCAAAATCGGCCTGAGGATCAAGTCCTAGCTCGGCAGAATACTTCGGGACACAAAAGCGGCGTGCTCAGTCCTCAAGACTCAGGTTGGGTGCGGCCGACCAACCTGAGGATCAAAATCTCCCCGGAAACTATATTGCACATAAAATTTTCTGCATTGGACAAGCAATGTAGTAGCCCCTGAGACACTAGTCGGGTGGCAACACCAGATCAGGGGATCGATGTGCCTCTTTAATATTTGTAAATAATAAGCCCGAAGCCCAGTAGCCCCCGAGCCTTAATGCGGGCACGGGTGGCCGAATTAAGGATCAATATCCATAGTAAAATCAAAAATCATGTGTAATGACTCTATGTATCCAAGTACTTTACGTCATTAATGCTCGGATCCGCATTGTACAAAACTTTGTTGACCGACCATCGGCTTCCACCTCCTTGGCCAGTAGCCGAGGAGTGTTTGTCCTACTTTATAAAGCCTTTATGAGGGCAAATATTTACGACAAACAAGGCAATCTGGCCACATGGTTTTATAAACAAAGGTACGCAGAGAGATATGTTATATTACTGTTTAACAGAAGAAATGTATTCCAAAGAAAATAGTCCCGCTATCGGTTCCTTTCTTTGGGTTGTCATGCTAAGCATGATCATGAAACCTCAGCTCGAATGTAAGAGCAAAATATCGAGGATTTAGTTTGGGAGTCCAGTTAATAGCCCCCCGTAGTGTTTGGCGACAGTCGAGGTCAAGCCGTAAACACTTCAGCCAATGTTATGAATGGCCCGTCATAGTCATCGGATCGCTGACCAGTTTACGCTTATTGTGACAGTCAGTTTTCTGCTTTCTCCACTAAGGTGCTTAACCATGTGAGCTGGAAGCACAATCGCAGTGGTTCTCCCTTTGCACGCCTTGCCGAACAAAACGGACCGTAGGAAGCAAGTGCAGGAGCCGGGCAACCCAACTATTGACCGAAGACACAATTCGAAACCGATGCATATATAGCAATATCTGAGAATGTTTTTGCCAAATCCCTAAAGGTGTCCGGCGTTGCACTGCGAGACTAATGCTGGAAAAGCACAAATAGTTTAAAAGTGCCAAAAAGCTTGGAAAACCAAGAAACGTCAGTGAAAACAGACGTCCGAACAAGATCAAGTGTTCGGTGCCAATCCAAAAATTGGTCTTAGAAAAAAGAAGTGCTTCTATCGTCCTTTAACATGACACATCCTATCTCAAGACTTCGAGCGGGTCAGCCTACAGCTTCAACCTCCTATCTCGAGGGCGGAGTACTTCTCATCAGGCCAGTTTAGCAAACTAAACTCTAGCGGCTTTGAGAGAGAAATTAGGCTCCCCGGCTAGTGACCGCACACTCGTGTCGAAAAAGGAGTGATAAATAATAATAAAACTTTGCAACGACTAAGAAGAAGAACACTTATTATAAAACGGCTCAAATAAACTTAAGAGCCACCAAGTGACTTGGGTGGAAGAATGATTGCATGTACCGAAGTACTTATATCATATCTATGTTCAACCGAACTTTAAACGCGTCTTAACCGACCGTCAGCTTCTCCCTCTTCGGTCAAGGACCGAAAAGTGTTATGTACTCCATCGGTCGAGAATATCGACGGTGTTTCCAATAACCAGGCAATCAGGCCACAAGGCTGTAACAGACAAAGCGCGCTCAGGGAACTTATGCTATATTACTGCGAAGAGTAAGAAGCATCTTCGAAGAAAATAGTACCCCCACCGATACCTTTCTTCGGTGCTCATTGTTATTATGAGACTTGTGCAATAGATTTTTTGTACTCATGAGTTCCGTTGTGTGCCGACCATCATTGAATAACTATGAGAGCGGTAGCTTTCGGCTTCACCTAGTCTGAGGTCCGGCTCAGGTGACCCGATCGTGACAATCGTAGAGGTGCTCCCTTTACTCCCTAGCCGAACAATCGGGAACGTAGGGGTAAACACAGGAGCGAGGCAACCCAGCTTGCAAATCGCTTAAGTCAATGTGGTGCATATTGTGGCGTAATACACGAACAAGGAACGAAGCCGTACAAGTATAATTATATGCAACAGGAAAAGCTTCATAAAGGAAGCCCCCAAGTAAACGGGGTATTTGAATTTATGCGTCACAAACAAAGTTTGGACAAGGAAATTTTTTAGAAGCAACTTTTTTTTCTAAAAAAGTATAACGCTTGGTCGAACCGAACACAAGTTAAAAATTTAAAACTCTGAGCATGAAGACAACTTAGCTGGTTAATGTGTTCGGTATTGATGACGTGGTCCGAGCTTGATGCGGGACAAGGTTCCATCCCCCAAGCTGGTCCCGAGGTGGCGGAGCGAAGAGCTCGACATGCCGAAGTGGTGACATAGCACGGTCAATGCAGACTGGCGGAGTGACGCCGAAGTCCCCAGATCATTTTCCTGTGCACAAAAAATAGTGCCAACCGGAGATAATAGTAATAATGATAATTAAAAAAATGTTGCATAATAAATAATTTATGCAAAGTGAGTAATAAAAGAAATATGGCCTGGCGCCGAAGTCAATGTCGATGCAGGGCATCGGCGTGATGCGGTAAGGGCGTGGCAAAGCCTGAATTCACAGGTTAGTCCGAGTTCCGGATGCAGCATTCGCCGGACTATGTACGGAGACTGACCGGACCACCATGCGACCGTCGTTAATGCGGCCACCATTTGATAGACCTGTGCGCATATGATGGACAAACCAGAGTAATAATTCCTTGGGAAAAATTGAACCCAAACAAGCAAAAAATACTAGGATTAATAGCACCTGGTTTATTTATTGTAGCAATCCGAAGGAAGGTGATTCCCAAAATTGGGACTCGATCCGCACACCCATTACCGGAGTAGGTTGATGAAGAGATGATGAAGCCCCCGGTCCAGCCGAGATGTCGAAGTAGGTCGACGTGATGGACACCGGCTCGGAGGAGCAATAGTGCGGCCCTGCCAATGCAGGTCGTGACATGGTCAATGCCGGCTTGATGAAGTGACCGTGCGGCGATGCCGGTGTGCCCGTTCCGTGTAACCCGTGGGGCGGCGATGTTGGTGATGATTTATTCTTTGCGATGCCGAACTGTTGTTCAGCTTGCCGAGGTGATGATCCGAAGAAGTTGAGCTCGGCTCAACAAAGTGACGATGTGTCTAGCGCAGGTTGGCAGCCGTGGAGCAACATTGCCGGACTGGTTTGACACCAGCATGATGTTGAAGATCATGTTCAAAAGATTTTTAGTGGGATGTGTTCGGGAATAAAACACAATACCCCATACAAAACTTCCTTATAAAAGGATGTCCGAAATCCCGTTCATAAAAAAGACGAACTCGGGTCGGATTCGTTTTCGCGCAAAAAACAGATCCGAAAAGTGATGCACTAATCGGAAGGTTCCCGGAGTTTGGACGGTCGGATCGAGCAGAAATTTGGAGGGCTGGTAGATATAGGAATTCCTCAGCCGATCAACGGATGGATCTTCCAAAGGACGTCCGAGCTAGAAGCTGTATACCACGCCCTAAACTCGTCCAGATTCCCGTCCAGATTTGACAGGGCTCCGGTATATCGCGGATTGCCAGAGATTCCTCCATCGGAACTTGACAAAATTTTCCAGGGTTGTTGTAGAACCAATTCCGCACAATTCCACCGAAGCAATCGTTAAGAAGACACTCGAGGAGGTGGTGGTGGCAGATACGAGTTCGCTGTCCAGAAAAACAGCACGGTCGCTTGAGGGCAATGTTGACGTTGAGCCCCCGAGCTCCATAGATGATTCCTCCGTGATCTTGATAGAGATCGGAGTTGATGTTTGATGAAGGCCCTCGTCCGAACATGGTGATCCGAACACGGGGCACAATTCTCGGTCGAACCAAGGTGACCAGTCGAGCTGGTGACGAAGATGCCGAAGTCACAGTTGATCTGCCGGCGAGCCATCGATCCTTTTGTTGATCACACAGTGGAGCCCTCAATGAAAGCACCAATGTCGGTGTCAAAACCGGCGGATCTCGGGTAGGGGGTCCCGAACTGTGCGTCTAGGATCGGTGGGTAATAGGAGACAGGGGACACGATGTTTTTACCCAGTTTCGGGCCCTCTCGATGGAGGTAAAACCCTACTCTTGCTTGATTAATATTGATGATATGGGTAGTACAAGAGTAGATCTACCACGAGATCAAGGAGGATAAACCCTAGAAGCTAGCCTATGGTATGATTGTTGTGTATATATTGTATCTTGTATCGACTAGCCTGGCCTCGGTTTATATAATGCACCGGAGGCCTAGGATAACAAGAGTCCTAGCCGAATACGCCGGTGGGGAGAAGTCCTTGTCTTGATCGCCAAGTCTTGTGGAATCTTCCTTGTATGCGGTAGCCGTCCGAACTGGCCCATGAGTATACGGCCACGGGGGTCCTCGGCCCAATCTAATAGATCGGGAGACGACGTGGTGAGTACCCCCTAGTCCAGGACACCGTCAGGCACCGTACTATCAAGAGGGGGTCCACTGGGGTATTGCTTGGGTGGAATCAACACGTACACATCAGCTTCTCACCCTCAGAGCTCTTCCACTTCATGGGAGAGGTCTCTTCTCTTTCTGTGTCTTGTCTGTGTTCCAGCGGTAGTACTGCGCAACCCAGCGATATTACCGTTGAGGAGTCACAAGCGGCAGTACCGCTCCGCAGCGGTAGTACCGCCGGTGACTCCATAGCAGTACTACCGCTGGCCTGCCTGGCACCACCGCCTCGTCCTCAGCCTCGATGGAGAGATCTTCTCTCTCTCTTCCATGTCCCAGCGGTAGTACCGCTGAAGGGTCACAAGCGGCAGTACCGCTCCGCAGCGGTAGTACCGCCGGTGACCCCGCAGTTGTACTACCGCTGGGCTGTCTGGCTCCTACCGCCTCAACTCGAGGGCTCTTTTTTCTCATGTCGGGTTTTGCGGCACTAATTGCGGAAGTAGAGGCGGTAGTACCGTTTCGGAGTGGTAGTACCATTTCGGAGCGGTAGTACCATTTCAGAGCGGTAGTACCGCCCTTACCACCGTGGTAGTACCGCGCTGGGTCCAGATCTCTGCTGCTCTTCTCTGCGCGGCAGTACCGCTAGCTGGAGCGGCAGTACCGCTGGCTCAGCGGTAGTACCGCCCCCCTTTAGCGGTACTACCGCCCTGTGCGGGGCTGGTTGGTGGGGCAATGGTTGGATTGTTGCCCCCACTATAAAAGGGGGTCCCCTTCTTCTCCTTTGACTTACCTATTCCCCCTCAAGCTCCATTAATGCTCAAGCTCCATTAATGCTCCAAGCTCTATTTTCACCCGATCTATCTCTCTAGCCAATCAAACTTGTTGATTTGCTTGGGAGTGGTTGAGAAGGCCCTGATCTACACTTCCACCAAGGGATTTTCGATTCCCCCACTCATCCCTAGAGTATCTTGTTACTCTTGGGTGTTTGAGCACCCTAGATGGTTGAGGTCACCACGGAGCCATAGTCCATTGTGGTGAAGCTTCGTGGTATTGTTGGAAGACTCCGATTAAGTTGTGGAGACTGCCCCAACCTTGTTTGTAAAGGTCCGGTTGCCGCCTTCAAGGGCACCAATAGTGGAATCATGACACCTCGCATTGTGTGAGGGCGTGAGGAGAATACGATGGCCCTAGTGGATTCTTGGGGAGCATTGTGCCTCCACACCGCTCTAACGGAGACGTACTTCCCCTCAAAAGGAAGGAACTTCGTTAACACATCCTCGTGTTCACCGAATCCACTCTTGGTTATCTCTTACCTTTACTTGTGCAAGCTCTTTAGTGTTACTTCTCTTGGTTGCTTGTATGCTTGTTGTTATTGCATCATATAGGTTGCTCACCTAGTTGCATATCTAGACAACCTACTTTGATGCAAAGTTTAATTTGGTAAAGAAAAGTTAAAAATTGGTAGTTGCCTATTCACCCCCCTCTAGTCAACCATATCGATCCTTTCAATTGGTATCAGAGCCTCGTCTTTTTTGAAGGACTTTACCGTCCAAAGAGTATGGTTGATACCGTAGACGGTGTGGAGGAACACTCCGGTGTGAATCCGACCTCGTCTACGGGCGATGGGGGAACCTCGGTCTCTCGTGAGGAGTTCAATGTGGCCTTGGAGACATTGAAAACCGAGGTTGAAAGCATATTTACTAAATTTCTTGAGGGGCTTAAACTATCCACCGCACCATTGAAAGTGGGTGACCCCATCGACAAGGTGACGGATGCTATCCCCGACAAGGGGGAAGCTAGTAGTGAAAAGGCTCCTTCTTCTAGTGGTAAAAATGGCACCGGCATCTTTGCTCATGTGGAACCACCACTTGTTTATGGTGGACCGGTTCCTTCTACTCATTTGAATCATGCCGGTCCTCCCCCTAAGATTGTGAAAAATGAGGACTTTTATTCTTGGGTTTACCGCTTTAAACGTCATTTACATCATGTGAACACTAACCTTTGGAGAATCATTGAAGAAGGTTTCTATCCGCATGATCCAAGCAACTTCACTCCTCGAGAAGACGCAGATAATCAATTCAATGAGAATGCTCTCTTCATCATTCAAGATGCAATCCCACCCGAAGACCTACCTCATCTTCGGCCCTTCGCCTTGGCCAAAGACGCATGGATTTTTGTTGTCTCCCTCTACCGGGGAAGCACAAGCATTCAACGCTCCAACTATGAAGTGGTGCAAGATGAGGCCGATGAGTTTGCAATGAAAGAAGATGAAGAACCTCGTGAGCTTTATCGGAGGGTAACCAAACTCGCGATCTCACTCCGAGATCACGGGAGCAAGGACACGGATGACAATTGGATCAAGCGCAAATTCCTCAAGGCAATGATGCCCTACCACAAGGCCATGTCCTTCGTCATTCGTCAAAGACCGGACTTCCACACTTTGACCTCAAGCGAAGTGTTGGATGAGTTCGTGGCCATGAACATTTTGGACAAGACCGCCGACAATGCGGTGTTCATTCTCAAAGGGCAAAGAAGCCCAACCTTGCATTGAAGGCCAAGCTCTCCGTTGAAGAAGAAGAAGAGGAAGAAGAGGAGAGCAACCCCGAGGATACGAAGTATGCATATCATGAACACATGGCACTCGCTTCAAGGCAATTTTGGAGCAAGAAAAACTCGAGGCCAAACTTTAACAAGAACAACTCAAGTGGCATGAAGAGCAAGCAACATGTAAGGACTTGCTACAATTGTGGCAACGTGAGTCATTTTGTTGCGGAGTGCCCATATGAGAAGAGGGAAGACAATGCCGGCAAGCTCATCCTAAAGGACAAGGCCAAGTCGTTCCCCAACAAGAGCAACTTCACCAAGAAGACTCCTCCCAAGGCATTGGTGGTACAACAAGAGTACAATGAGGATGATGACGATGATGAAGGTGATGAGTCGGTTGCCATGGCCTCCATTGCCATTGCGACGACTCCACGGGTGTCCCTCTTTGACTCACCCAATGAGAGCATCACCGCCAAATGCCTCATGGCTAAACCCACCAACAAGGTAACCCCCAACATCAAAACTACCATCATTAATCATCCTTCTCCGACGGATAGCATTAATTAACTTGAGGGAGCGAATGTGGAGACAAATGAGTTTGAGGCCTTTATGGGCAAACTTAAGGGAAAATCCAAGAAGCACTTTGTTGCTCTCTTGGAACAACTTGGTGAAGCCAATGACATGATCGAGGCTCACGAAGACACCATCACTAAGATGGAAGAGCATAGTCATGACTATGCCGATGAGATTTCGGATCTTTCCAATGCTCTTGCGGAAGAGCGTGGTCTTCGTTTGGCTCTTGAGGAGTCACACAACGTTGATCATGCTAAGTTAAAGAAAGATTATGATCGTGTCCTCATTGTTTCTCATGTGCTAAACTCCGAGAAGGCTGAACTTGAGGTTGATCTTGCTAGACTCAAAGAGGAGTTTGATCTACTTGACAAGGCTCACAAGGTCTTGAAGGGTGCTCATGCTAGCCTCAAAGAGTCTCATGATCAACTTCAAGTAAAGCTAACCAAGGAAAAAGCCACTTTTCCTCGTATGATGTTAATTGATAATGCAAATGCTACTAACCCGTGTTGTGAGCATGTGCATCTCGTTGAGGAGAACGCTAAGCTAAAGGGGCAACTTGAGAGAGGTCTTGCGACTTTCATACAAGGCAAGAAGAACCTCAACGACCTCTTGATCAACCAAAAGGGAGTTGTGGCCAAGGAAGGGGTTGGGTACGTGCCCGACTCCAAGAACAAGAAGAAGAATGACAAGACCAAACGACCTCCTCCTCTCATGCAAACCTTTGTGAAGGAGGGAGAGAGTGCCTCCGAGGAGAAGAAGAAGAACAATGAGAAGGGTGGCATTGTCAAAAAGGGCAATTCCACTCCTCGCATCAAAGCCGGCGACTTTAATCCTTCATATGTGTTATGCCGTGCTAGTGATGGGCATGTCTATGCCAAATTCATTGGTTCTCCTCATGAATACATTGAGTGGTCTATTTGGGTTCCAAAGACCCTTGTTACTAACATCAAAGGACCCATTACAAAATGGGTACCTAAAACCAAGCATTAATCTCTTGTAGGTGTTTGCTTATCATGGTTGCTCAATAGCGGAGCTACAAATCATATGACCGGAAGCAAGGACTTGGTGGTGGATGTGCATAAGATTCCATCTATGCTCACCAATGTCGAGTGGGGTGAAGCCTCATCCTCTAAGGTATTGGGACTTGGCAAGGTGGTCATCTCTCATGATCTCACGATCGAGAAGGTCATGCTTATTGAGTCCCTTGCATACAATTTACTTTCCGTTCGTCAACTTGCAATCATGGGCTTTGCCACTTTCTTTGATGTCGATACCGTGGCCCTCTTGTAAAGAAAGACTCTTAAAGTAGGCTTTGTTGGGCATGTCGAGAACGGTCTATATGTGATTAACTTTTTGGAGCGACCCACTAAGACCGCGACATGCCTAATGGCTAAAGTTGATGTGGGATGGCTTTGGCATCGCCGTCTAGCCCATGTCAATATGAGATCTTTGCAAAGTCTTCTCAAGGGGGACCATGCCCGTGGACTAACGAATGTTAGTTTTGCTAAAGATCGTGCTTGCAGTGCTTGTATCAAAGGAAAGCTACATGAGAAGGCTCAACCTCCCACGACTATCATTTATTCAAAGAGGCCTTTGGAGCTCCTTCACATGGATCTTTTTGGGCCTCCATCCTTCATAGTCTTGGAGGTAGGAAGTATTGCTTGGTGATTGTGGATGACTACTCAAGATACACGTGGGTGTATTTCTTCAAGAGGAAGAGCGAGACTCAACAAACCGTCATTGACTTTGCAAATGAAGCACAACATCAACACAATGCAAAGATCTTGACAATAAGAAGTGACAACGGCACCGAGTTCAAGAACTACACCTTGGATGAGTTTCTTAGTGATGAGGGGATCAAGCATCAATATTCCGCACCTTACACCCCTCAACAAAATGGTGTAGCAGAGAGGAAGAACCGGACGTTGATGGATGCGGCAAGGACCATGATGGCAGAGTTCAAGTCTCTGTACAACTTTTGGGCCGAAGCCATCAACACTGCGTGTCATGCATCCAATCGGCTCTACCTTCGCAAGGGCTTGAACAAGACTCCATATGAGATACTCACCGGTAACAAGCCCAACCTCAAGTACTTTCGGGTGTTCGGGTGTAAGTGTTTCATTCTCAAGAAAGGTGTTCGGTTGTCTAAATTTGAGGCTAGAGCTTATGAGGGCATATTTGTTGGTTATGCTACAAACTCTCATGCTTACCGTGTCCTCAATAAATCCACGGGACTTATTGAGGAGACATGTAACGTGGAGTTTGATGAGAATAATGGCTCCCAAGTGGAGCAAAGTGGCACTTGTGATGTAGGTGATGAAATTCCTCCTCAAGTCATAAGAAGAATGGGTGTTGGTTTTATCCTACCCATTGTGGAACCCCTTGTGGCCGAAGGAGAAGGACAATGCTCCACTCAAGTGGAGCCATCACGAACCCAAGGCCCACACGCTTCCGAAGAACAACATGAAGACCCTCGTCCTCAAGAACATGACCAAGGGCAAGATCATGCTCAAGACAGTGTTGACACATCAAGTGATGCCCAAGGTCAAGTTCTCTCCTCTGAGCAAGTTCAAGAACAAGAACAAGCTCAAGACGACGCTCAAGATAATCAAGTGATCACTTCTCGTCTCACCCCCGAGGAGGATTTGGAGCGTCGTGCCACCAAGGTTGCTTCCAAGCTCTCCACCAAGGATCATCTCATGACGAATGTACTTGGAAGCTTAAGAAAGGGGGTAAGCACTCATAGCCAATTAGCAAACTATTGTGAGCATCACGCGTTTGTCTCTTGTGTCGAACCCCACAAGGTCTATGAGGCGCTAGAAGATCCGGATTGGCTCAATGCCATGCATGAAGAACTCAACAACTTCGAGTGCAACAAAGTGTGGAGATTGGTGCCAAGACCGACGGGGAACCACAATGTCATTGGAACCAAGTGGATATTTAAGAACAAGCAAGATGCCCATGGGATTATCATTCGCAACAAGGCTCGTTTAGTAGCGCAAGGCTACTCCCAAGTCAAGGGTATCGACTACGGTGAAACCTTTGCTCCCGTTGCTCGTCTTGAATCCATTCGCATGTTGATTGCATATGCTTCTCATCATAACTTTAAGTTACAACAAATGGATCTGAAGAGTGCTTTTCTTAATGGTCATATTAATGAATTGGTTTACGTCAAGCAACCCCCCAGGTTCGAGGATCCCTACTTTCCCGATCATGTGTATCAACTCGATAAGGCACTCTATGGCCTTAAACAAGCCCCACGTGCGTGGTATGACCACTTTACCGAGTTGTTACAAGACCGTGGTTTTGAAGTTGGGCTAATCGACCCCACTCTTTTTACTAAGAAGGTCAAAGGGGAGTTGTTTGTGTGCCAATTATATGTTGATGATATTATCTTTGGTTCACCTAACAAAGCTTTCAATGAGGAATTTGCCGCTCTCATGACCTCAAAGTTCGAGATGTCTTCCATGGGAGAGTTGAAGTTCTTTCTAGGGTTCGAAGTGAAGCAAAGAAGAGAAGGAACCTTCATCAACCAATCCAAATACACTCAAGACATGCTCAAGAGATTCAAGCTAAGTGACGTCAAGCCGGCTTCCACTCCAATGCCCACCAAGTGCCAACTTGACATAGATCCCAATGGTAAAGTGGTGGATCAAAAGGTATATCGCTCCATGATTGGATCCTTGCTTTACCTTTGTGCATCTAGACCGTATATCACGTTGAGTGTGGGAATTTGTGCATGGTTTCAAGCTGCACCTAAGGAAAGTCACTATGTGGCGGTCAAACGAATCTTTCGATATTTGGCTCATACCCCAAACTTTGGCTTATGGTACCCAAGAGGATCAAACTTCAAGCTTGTAGGGTACTCAGATTCCGATTGGGCGGGAGACAAAGTGGATAGGAAGTCCACTTCCGGAGGGTGCCAATTCCTTGGTTGCTCTTTGGTAAGTTGGTCTTCCAAAAAGCAAAGTTGTGTGTCTCTCTCGTCCACCGAGGCAGAGTATGTAGCAGCCGGTAGTTGTTGTGCACAACTCCTATGGATGAGGCAAACTTTAAAGGATTACGGTGTCACTTGTGAAAAAGTGCCTCTTTGGTGTGACAATGAAAGTGCCATCAAGATCTCTCTCAACCCGGTGCAACACTTCAAGACGAAGCATATTGAGATTCGGTATCACTTCATTCGGGATCACATTAGGCGAGGAGAGATCGAGCTCAACTATGTCAACACTCATGATAACCTTGCAGATATTTTCACGAAGCCCTTGGATGAAGCAAGATTTCGCGAGTTAAGGCATGAGCTAAATATCATTGATTTGAGAAATGTGGCTTGAACCCTTGCACACCCCACCACGCTCAATTTGTTGTCTAGTTTAGGTGTAGGCATGGACATAGGGGGAGTGTTGTTCTCTAAATGAACTCTTCCTCCCCCCACTATGCATAAATTGATCAAGTCTTTCACTTTAGCCATTGTTGATGGTACTTGTGTTTCAAAGACGAGTTTTGGTCATGGGCACAAGGTTCAAATCTTCGCGGCGCCGTACCTCTTGACTCAAACATAGGTGGCCTCGGCCACCGCCCTCTCTTGAAGAGGTGTGTCTTGGCCATTTGCTGGTGTGCTCTCTCTTCTTGCCTTTTTGTTTTTTTTGAGCTAGGCCTTGTTGTTTGGTTTCCGTGGCGTGCTGGGCGGTACTACCGCCCCCAGCGCGGTACTACCGCTGAGGGACGGGACCAAGGGGTTATATCGGGGCAGGGGGAGGTTTCTTCTCCCCCATACCCATTCACTTTGCCCCCTCGTTCCTCTTACTCTCTCTCCAGCCTCGCCACGCTGCGGGAGGGCTCCGGCGGATCTTCGTCTCCGGGGCATCCCTCTCCATTTCCTTCGGTGGAGTCGATCCCCACCTCGTTCTCTTGCCATGGATGCCGGTATTGCCCCCGTTCCTTCTCTCCCTTTGTCTTGTTTTCAGATCTTGCTTCTTAGGGGGAATGGTGGTTGCATCTCTAGATTTTTGGCTAAATCTAGGCTTGAGTAGGTTGGAGAAGGCAACTAGACTATCTAGATTAGAGTTTGGTAGGAAATTTTTTGAATTTGGTAGGCCGGTAGTGCCGGATCTGACCACGGTAGTAGGAAACCGCTGTTTCCCCGCCTCGAGCGGTACTACCGCTCTCGTTGGAGCGGTACTACCGCTTGACCTCGAGCGGTACTACCGCTCTCTTTGGAGCGGTACTACCACTTGGGCGGTACTGCCGCGGGCATGTCACGGTACTACCGCTGCCTGCCAAGTTCCATCATGTTCCTGCCTTACCTTGATCCTTTTGTTGTGTTTGTTGGCTTATGCTCGTTCTTTCTGGTTGTTTTGTGTGTTCTTGTGTTTGGCTCCAGGTGATGAACATCCTGAGCATCAAGCTCGCCGTATCAACCCCGGGCATGCAACGTCAAAACGCTACCGCACCTCTGAGCCAGCCGATGGTTCCTCTAGCACCCAACCGCCACCAGCAGGTGCATCTGCAAGTGTTCCTCCACCTCCTCAGCAGTCGAAGAGATCCGCCAACAAGCCAAAAGGAAAGACTATGACTGAGATGACTGCCAAGGAGTTTTGGGAAAGGCGCCGCCGCAATCCCTATGAGGTGGACCAAGATCCCACTTTGGTCAACTGCCCGTTCTGGAACCGATTTCAGTTTGCCATCTATTTTGATGTGATCAAGGCCAAGAAGAATCTCTATGTTGACGTTCGCTCCATTGACACTGATGGCATGGAGAAGGACCCTGAGTACTTTGGCGAAGCCCTTCAGATGTGCACTCAGCTGAACATTCTCAGGGTCATGCAGTTCAACAAGGATTTTGATGCATATTTGGTGGCTCAATTCTTTGCTACCATTCATCTTGGAACGGATGCCGACAGGACTCTGACTTGGATGACCAATGGCAAGTTGCTTTCCGTCAAGTGGAAGGCCTTCATGGAGTTACTTGATGTGGAGGATCACGGGCTTGAGACTTCAGTAGGTTTCCGCCCTCACCGCAATGCTACGTCCACTCACAAGCAAGCCCTTTGGCCCTACTGCACTGCGAAAGTTCACCCAGTGACTAAGAAGAAAACCTATGAGCTGTCTCCGTATCTAGACATTCTTCATCGTATCTTCCGTGAGACTCTCTTCCCTCGCATCGGGAATCTAGATATGGTCCAATCTTATCTCGTGGACATGCTTCTTTTCTGTCAGCATGACAAGGAAGCAAACACTGGAGAGAGCCTGGATATTTCTCATGTTATGTGGTCTAAACTTCTCTCTGCCATGTCTGAGCGCAAGTGCCCGATATATGGTCCATTCATCATGAGGCTCATTGAGAGGGCCTGGGCACAGATCTATCCCAGAGTGATGCTGGAAACTGGAGACTTGGTTTCCCATGAGATCAAGCGTTTGAGGAAGAAGGACAATTGGGTCACCCCAGCGCCTCAACCCGGGGGTCCATCTACTGCTGCTGCTGCCATGGAGACCGAGGGTGGGGTTGCCATTGATGATCACGAGGAGGACTTTGGGCCTTCTAGTGCAGAACCTTCGTGGGCGAAGAAGCTTAAACGCAAGATGAAGAAGCTTTTCTGCATGGAGTCTCATGGTCAGTACATGACTCATGTGGCGGAGAAGCATGCCAGGGTGCACCACAAGGAGCTCATGCGTCACCTGGGAGCGACAGTTGCCAGTGGTTCTGAGGGACAGATCACTGAAGAGGAGGAATGGATTCATCAGCATTGCCCTTGGACCGACTTCGACACCGAGCAGTTTTCGACCAACGACGGAGATGAAGACGATCACGCTGAGATGTGATGTTTGAGATCCTCAGCTTGCCATCACCTGGAGTCGTAGCGTCGCTCTTTGCCCTTTTTGGTGTCTCGCTGTCAAAGGGGGAGAGAGTGTAGGGATATGTGTTGTTGCCATGCTTCGAGTGTGTCTTTGTGTCGTCTTGTGTTTTCTTGTGTGTTCTCTCGGTGTCTTTGTTTGGTTTGGTTTGGTGCCTCTGAGACCTAAGTTCTAGACATATGGTGTGAGACATATGTTCCCTATCGCTACCTTATTACTTATGTCTATTCAGTACTGTAGTATATTATGAGTTGCATGCTTGTCTTGTTTTATACTCTTCTCTCATATATCATGTGCTTAGAATTGTTGGACTATAAAATATAGGGGGAGTGTTGATCCGGATGTGTGTGTCTTGCTTTCCTAATGCTCCTCTAACTAGGTGCACACATTCAGGGGGGAGCCCGTCTATATTTTGTAGTTCTTAGTTTTCTTACTTTTATATATTTTCCTTGTGCAAATCCCTAGGTGTCATCAATCCACCAAAAAGGGGGAGATTGTTGTGGCATATCTCTCTCGAGGTAGTTTTGGTGATTGATGACAACATGTTTGCGGACTAATCATGTGCTTTGAGTAGTTCAAAGATTCACCCTTGGCACGAGACGTTTTCTTCCCTTCGGAGTGTCATTCAAGATGGTGTAGCTCTTTCGTTTCTCTTTCGGTGGACTAGTTGCGTAGAGGGCACCGTACTATCAAGAGGGGGTCCGCTGGGGTATTGGTTGGGTGGAATCAACACGTACACATCAGCTTCTCACCCTCAGAGCTCTTCCACTTCATTGGAGAGATCTCTTCTCTTTCTGTGTGCTGTCTGGGTTCCAGCGGTAGTACCGCGCAACCCAGCGGTAGTACCGTTGAGGAGTCACAAGCGGCAGTACCGCTCCGCAGCGGTAGTACCGCCGGTGACTCCACAGCAGTACTACCGCTGGCCTACCTGGCACCACCACCTCGTCCTCAGCCTCGATGGAGAGATCTTCTCTCTCTCTCTTCTATGTCCCAGCGGTAGTACCACACTACCAGCGGTAGTACCGCCGAAGGGTCACAAGCGGCAGTACCGCTCCGCAGCGGTAGTACCGCCAGTGACCCCGCAGCTGTACTACCGCTGGGCTGTCTGGCTCCTACCGCCTCAACTCGAGGGCTCTTTTTCTCGTGTCGGGTTTTGCGGCACTAGTTGCGGCAATAGAGGCGGTAGTACCGTTTCGAAGCGGTAGTACCGCCCTTACCACTGTGGTAGTACCGCGCTGGGTCCAGATCTCTGCTGCTCTTCTCTGTGCGGTAGTACCGCTAGTTGGAGCGGCAGTACCGCTGGCTCAGTGGTAGTACCGCCCCGCTTTAGCGATACTACCGCCCTGTGCGGGGTTGGTTGGTGGGGCAACGGTTGGATTATTGCCCCCACTATAAAAGGGGGTCCCCTTCTCCTCCTTTGACTTACCTCTTCCCCCCTCAAGCTCCATTAATGCTCAAGCTCCATTAATGCTCCAAGCTCCATTTTCACCTGATCTATCTCTCTAGCCAATCAAACTTGTTGATTTGCTCGGGTGTGGTTGAGAAGGCCCCGATCTACACTTCCACCAAGGGATTTTCGATTTCCCCACTCATGCCTAGCGGATCTTGTTACTCTTGGGTGTTTGAGCACCCTAGACGGTTGAGGTCACCACGGAGCCATAGTCCATTGTGGTGAAGCTTCATGGTATTGTTGGGAGCCTCCGATTAAGTTGTGGAGATTGCCCCAACCTTGTTTGTAAAGGTCCGATTGTCGCCTTCAAGGGCACCAATAGTGGAATCACGACATCTCGCAATGTGTGAGGGCGTGAGGAGAATACGGTGGCCCTAGTGGCTTCTTGGGGAGCATTGTGCCTCCAGAACGCTCTAACGGAGACGTACTTCCCCTCAAAAGGAAGGAACTTCGGTAACACATCCTCGTCTTCACCGGATCCACTCTTGGTTATCTCTTACCTTTACTTGTGCAAGCTCTTTAGTGTTACTTCTCTTGGTTGCTTGTATGCTTGTTGTTATTGCATCATATAGGTTGCTCACCTAGTTGCACATCTAGACAACCTACTTTGATGCAAAGTTTAATTTTGTAAAGAAAAGTTAAAAATTGGTAGTTGCCTATTCACCCCCCTCTAGTCAACCATATCGATCCTTTCAGTTGTCTTTAGCAAGTATTGTTGTGTTGTGATCATGGAAACTGACAATTCCAAAGTCTTCGAAGGCTTTAGAAGAGGAGATTTGTATATTGTTGATTTCTCTACATGACCACAACCTGCTACATGTCTACTTGCAAAAGCTTCAGAAGGCTGGCTGTGGCATCGACGACTTGGTCATGCTGGCATGAGGAATCTGCACACGCTTGCGAAGAAAAAGCATGTCATTGGCATTGAAAATGTCAAATTCCTCAAGGATCACTTATGCGGAGCCTGTGAAGCTGGAAAGATAACCAAGGCCAAGCATCCAGCAAAGACTATCATGACTACTACTCGACCATTTGAATTGCTTCACATGGATCTCTTTGGCCCTACTCACTATACCACATTTACCAATGCTGCATCTTTATATGCCTTTGTCATTGTTGATGATTACTCTCGATATACATGGGTCCATATTATCACTTACAAAACTGAAGTGCAGGAAGTCTTCAAATAATTTTCCTCGAGGGCTTCAACTAACTTTGGTGTGAAGATCAAGCATAGCAGGAGTGATAATGGAACCGAGTTCAAGAACACTGGCCTTGATGACTATCTTGATGAACTTGGTATTACTCATGAGTTATCTGCTCCTTATACTCCTCAGCAAAGTGGCGTTGTGGAGCGCAAGAACAGGACTCTTGTTGAGATGGCACGCACTATGCTTGATGAGTACAAGACGCCTCCTCGCTTCTGGCCTGTGGCAATTGATACTGCGTGCCACATCATCAACATGGTATATCTTCACAAATTCTTCAAGAAGACAGCATACGAACTTCTCACTGATAAGAAACCCAATGTGAGTTATTTCAAAGTCTTCGGTGCTAAATGTTGGATTAGAGATCCTCATCACAGTTCTAAATTTGCACCGAAAGCACATGAAGGTTTTATGCTCGGTTATGGTAAGGACTCGCACACCTACAGAGTCTTCAACACCTGTCATCACAAGGTTGTTGAAACTGTAGATGTGCGGTTCGATGAGACTAATGGCTCGCAAAGAGATCACCTACCTCCTATGACAGATGAAATACCTCCCGAGGAATCTATTAAGTTCAAGGCTACTGAGGATGTCATTCCCACTGAAGAACCTGCTGAAGAAGTCATTCCAAAACATGAAGAAAGTAATGCGAATGCACCTGAGGAAAATGGTGCTGAAGAAAATGCTGATCAAATTCCTCAACGTCAACCCGCTCATCCTCGCGTCGCAAATGAAGTGCAAATTGAGAAAATCATCAGCGACATCAACATTCTAGGTCCTCTCACATGCTCAAGAGCTTCACATTTATCTAACTTTTGTGGGAACTTTGCTTTCATCTCTATCACAGAGCCCACTAAGGTAGATGAAGCATTTCTGGAGCCTGAGTGGATTCAAGCTATGCAAGAGGAATTACATCAATTCGAGCTCAACAACGTCTGGGAACTGGTCAAACGTCCAGATCCTCGCAAGCACAATATCATCGGCACAAAGTGGATCTACTGCAACAAGAAAGATAAAAATGGCCTTGTGGTGAGGAATAAGGCACGGCTTGTAGCTCAAGGCTACACACAGGTTGAAGGAATTGATTTTGATGAAACTTTTGCACCTATTGCTAGACTTGAGGCTATTCGCATATTACTTTCTTATGGCCAGATATTGTGCTTAGTGTTTGCATGTGTGCCCGATTTCAAGCTACACCAAAGGAATCACACCATAAGGCTGTGAAGCACATTCTTTGATATCTAGCTCACACACCAACACTTGGATTATGGTACCCCAAGGGCTCGGCTTTTGATCTCATTGGATTTTCAGACTCTGACTATGTTGGTGATCGTGTGGATCACAAGTCGACATCAGGCACATGCCATTTCCTCGGACGATCTTTGGTCTGTTGGTCCTCGAAGAAACAGAACTGCGTATCACTGTCTACTGCTGAAGCTGAGTACATTGCCGCTGGTTCTTGCTGTGCCCAATTGCTATGGATGAAGCAAACTCTCAAGGACTACGGCGTCAACAGGAAGAATGTACCTCTCTTCTGTGACAATGAGAGTGCCGATGAAGCAAACTCTCAAGGACTACGGCGTCAACAGGAAGATTGCTCACAACCCAGTTCAGCACTCGAAGACAAAGCACATTCAGATTCGTCATCATTTTCTTCGTGATCATGTGTTGAAGGGCGACATTTCTATTGAGCATGTGAAGACTGAAGAACAGCTAGCCGATATCTTCACAAAGCCCTTGGATGAGAAGAGATTTAGCAAGTTGCGGTGTGAGCTAAATATCCTAGAATCTTCGAATGTTCTGTGAAAAGGACACTCATCCTAACACTTATGCAAAATTGATGACTTAGATGTGCAACACATGAAGAAACGTTTTACTTCAATCAATGAAGAATAACACTCTTAGTGTGAAGAAATTAACGAAGAATTTGATTCTCAGAACCCTACAATAATTGTACGCGGTGTCTGAAATCATCATTCTTATACGGTGGGTTATGCCACCACGAAAAGTTGAAATTCCTCAAATTATTCATATTCTTCAACTTTGCATAGTCTTCACTGGTTCCGTCGTTTTTCTTCATTGGCTATATATATATATATGAGTTTATGTCCTCTACAACATTCACTTATTGCTATTTCTTCAAGTTGGTTTTCTGCTAAGTGAATGTGATCGGACCCTTCCCCTCTATGCTATACTGAACCCAATCTGTTCACATATTCTTCATGTGCGTTCTATTTGAAACTCGTTCAAAATCTTCACTGTGTCCTTGTCAGCTGAAGAAATTGCGAACGGAACTTTAAAACCTATCTTATCGAAATTTTCGGTTTTGCCGCTCAAACCGTTTCGCATCCCTCGATACACTTATCCACTCACCCATGATCTAACACGATCTCCACCTCTCACTACGTGGGTGACACATGTCATGCGAATGAGAAGGGTCAGGGGCACATTCGTCCAATTTCTTTGGGCGAGCAGTTTTTCACCGTGGCTATAAATACCCCTCCTTCCCTTCCTCACTTATTTTACTCCGCTCGGCCTCTCTCTCTAGCTCGAGCTTCTCAAACCCTAGCGCCGCCGCTACTTCATCACCGCCGGTGAGGAAGAGCTTCACTGCCTCGACCTCGTCGCCGATGTCCTCGTGCCGACCGTGGACATCTTCACTCCGCCGCCGCCGTAGCCGTCTTCCTCCGCAAGTTAGGATGTGGAAGATCTGCACAGACGAACTTCACATCTCCTCACTCCAGTTCATCGTGTTCTTCGTCTAGGGTAAATAAAAGTTACTTTTACTGCCCTCGTTGATTCGAATGATTATCTACAAAATCTTTAAAAGTGTTTTTCTTCATATCTTCACACACTGAACACCTCACAAAGTCATCTGTTCTTGATTCGTTTCTCTAAGCATCATTTTTCTTCAAGATTCCTCAATTGTGTGGATCTTCGATCTATACAACTCTGGAACCTAAGACAAAGAACGCTTAGTGAAAATCTTCAAGACTCATCTGGTCAAGTTCCTCAAACCTATTCATTTTGAAAAACCTTCTGAGAATGCATATGACCTCTCCAGATTCCTCGCAACTATATTCTATTCACAGGTACACATGTCAGCTGCTGAATCACTAGGTTCTCATCAACTTAACTCATTTGCAGCGTTCCTCGAAGAAAAGTTGCACACTTCTTCAGATAATTCAATTGTTCAAATTCCTCAACTAAAGAAAATGGCTGATGGTAAAGGGCCACAGAAGGGAGGAAAGAGGCCTGAGGTAAATACAGCGTTTGAAATCCCTGATGACATATATGCTGGGTACTGCACACCTACTAAGGAAACCAAGAATGAGCGCAAAGTACGCACTCAGAAGATAGAGAGGAGATGGGCAAGAGAATGGGGGGAGTACAGATATGTCACTCCTAAGTACATGAAGAAATTCGCACTCAATCCTCCATGCCCAAGAGCTCCATTGGCACCTGGCCAAATCGCTGATCCCACCAGCCTCAAGCGCGGTGAGGACTATCCTAATGAATGGGCCAAGCGCCAAGCCAAGCTGGCTAAGCAAGCCGGAGAAGCAGTGAGGAAATTTAATGAAGACTCTGCTGCTGCTGCTGCTTCTGCTGAGGCCCTTGCTGTCAAGCCAAAGAAGGCTATGTCAAAGAAGCCTGCGCGCAAGCCAAGTGCTTCACCAACAATGCCCTCAAGGTCAAGTTCCTCAGCAATGCCCTCATGGCCAGAATCCTCAAAGCCCTCACGGCCAATTCCTCATGCTGCTCCTATTCCTCCAAAGTCCTCAGCTCCTCCGCCAAAGCCTTCAGCTATTCCAACCAAATCCTCAGCACCTGTGCATCTCACTTCATGCCAAAGGACTACCGGCATCTCCATTGCCTCAGGTGTCTCAGCTAGTTCCTCAGCTGCACCAACTTCCTCAGCTGGCCCCTCACTGCTCAAGACAAAGGCCACTGCTGGACGAGGTCCACGCCCAAGTCCTCAAAATAAGCAAGTCGATTTCCAAGTGCCGTCTGATGAAGACGAAGCTGATGATGATGAACTTGCAGAAATAATCAGAGACAGGTAAGTCAGGGCCGCTAGAGCCAAAGGATCAGAGGTGCCATTGCTTTTGGATCCTGTCAGGACCCCGATTCTAAGTCACACCGATCTAGCCTGTAACACCTCATATCACTTTGCGTCCTCACGCATGGTATGCCCACGGGTGTCGCCTTTCCATGGCCCGGGACCGTTTGCGCCTTTTGGTTTACGTATATGATAGTGTCGCTAGCATCCATATGACAGAGAACCCGGGCCGACATGACTAGTCGTGAACCCAAAGCGGCACCAACCTATGGGGACAGGCATACATGAATCACATCGAGCATGTCGGTCAACAGCATGTGAATCCGGGCTGTAGCACTGGGCTAACAGGACTCCGGGAACCTGGGCTGTAGCAGGCTAGGCAGGACTCCGGATGTCACCACGTGACATTTCCCCGAAGGGACAGACACAGGAACGAAGTGAAACACATGCCGGCCAGTCAAGTGTCCTGAGCAGTAGTGCTGGGCTAACAGGACTCCGGTGAACCGGGCTGTAGCGGACTACTATGGCTCATGGAAGCATAAGACTACATTTCCCCATAAGAGAGGCTACCAAGGATAAACAACTAGGTTGTCGGATCCCACACATACCAAGCATTTCAGTCATACACACAATATGCTCGACATGTGTAAATACAACATGGCATCACAACATAACTTTACGACTCAAGTAATTATTCATTAGGCTCCGAGGAGTGAGATATTACAAACATGGGTCTCATGACCCAACATTCAGAGCATACAAGTCAAAACACATGCGGAAGCTTAATTTGTCTGAGTACAGACAACTAAAAATGAAGAAGGCTGAGGAGCCTGACTATCTACCAGACGCTCCCAAGGGTACAAGATCGTAGCTGAGGTAACAAGCTAAATGTCGAAGCCCACGTGGAACTACTAGCGAGATTGAAGTCTCTCTGCAAAACATAAAATAAGCAAACGTGAGTACAAATGTACCCAGCAAGACTTACATCAGAACTAACTACATATGCATCGGTATCAACAAAGGGGGTGGTGGAGTTTAACTGCAGCAGGCCAGCTTTGACTCGGTGGCTATCCTGAACTACGACTGCAAGTAACTCTTTGAGGTGGCGCACACGAGTCCACAAATTCACCATACCAATACACCACTATGGATCCGCTCCCGTCTCCCTGCGAGAACGCCATCCATAGCACTCACATTATCTTGCGCATTTTAAAGTATCCACTTTCGCTTGTCTATGAACTATGCAAGGGGTCCAAGTTTCCATATCCGAGGAATCCGGCTATTCGAATAGATAATGATAACCCTGCAGGGGTGTACTTCTTCACACATGCTCTCGCCACTTATCGCCCTATACACGTCATGTACCTCGGCAACCTTCAAGCGGAAGCCGGGCGAGGGAGTCGGCCACGACCTGACTAACCAACAAGTCTCTAGTCCAGGTTTATCGCCTATTCGGGTTCCATCCGCAAGGAGATCCGGCCGGGGTGTCGCTCACGGCCCCAAACAATGTGTGCAGGGTTCCCAAGCCCACCATCCGGGTGCCACTTGGTACACCGTGCCACTGTGCCTAGTCTGTCCCAAGCCCACCTGTACCGGGTGCCACTTGGTAGACTACTAACACTACCTACAAACACCAGAAACTAGTGGCAACTCCTGGACAGAGATCGAGTTGATTAATAAGCCGAGAGGGGCCGAGTTACCGGAACCCAATGTGTGGTAGTAACTGTTCATGGATCACAAACACAGAACTCAGTTCTTGAGAACGGCTGCAATGAGACAACCCACCATGTACTCCTACATGGCCTCTCACCGCTACCTTTACCAAATTGTGTTCACACACTTAGCTCTCACACAGTAGGACATGTTCATCACCCTTCCAATTCATCTCCGATGAACCAGAACTGACTCAACTCTAAGTAGTAGCAGGTATGACAAACAAGCATTAATGAGTAGGCACATCAGGGCTCAAACAGCTCCTACTCATGCTAGTGGGTTTCATCTATTTATTGTGGCAATGACAGGTCATGCAGAGGAAAGGGGTTCAGCTACCGCAGCATGTAATAATTGAAAGGTTGTTGTCCTAATGCAGTAAAAGAGAGCAGGAGTGAGAGAGTGGGATCATATCGGAATGAACAAGGGGGTTTTTGCTTGCCTGGCACTTCTGAAGATAGTATAGTTCTTCATCGGTGTCATCGAATTCATCGCTGGATCAACGTCTACTGAGGGGGGGACAAACACCGGCAACTGAGAAAGAACTCAATCAACACATGACGATATGCGACAATATGATGCATGCTATGACATTGAAATATGAATGTGTTTTGGGCTAATGCAAGCTAGAACATATTGAAATGAGTCCATTTGAACCAAGGATTCAAATGCAAACCCATTTTATGAAGTCATATAAGTGCATTAACTTGTTTCACCTAAACAGCAAGGTTAAAGTGTTCTAACATGCATGAAACTAGCATAAATGGATAGATTGGATTTTTCTGATAATTTTTCATATATAATTTATCTTATTTGGAGTTATAGATAATTTTCTATGATTTTTAGAAGTTTTGGGCATTTTCTGGAATTTTCTAATTATTTTAAATCCAGAAAATCAATTACTGCATCAGCATTGCGTCTGGGTGACGTCAACAGGGTCAACAGGCCGGTCCAGGTCAAACCTGACCAGTGGGGTCCACTGGTCAGTGACCCGGGGTCATCAATGTCACGGACAGGTGGGTCCGGTCAACGGCCATGTCAGCAGGGTCAACTCTGACTGGTGGGGCCACGGTTATTAGTTAAAACTAATCAGAAACTAAACTATGGTTAATTAAGGGCGTGGGGCCCATATGTCGGTGTCACTGGAGGGTTAATTAGTGGGGCTGTTAGCTACTAATGACGGGCCACGTCATCTCACCGGAGTTCAACCGGCGGCGACCACAGAACACGGCGGGGCGCGCCGGATTTGCGCTAGAGGCGTCGGGTTAGTGCGCTGAGGGCACCAGGGCATAGCCCTTGCTCGCCCGCATCAAGAGGAGGCGAAGTTGGGCGCGGGGCTCGCCGGAATCAATGCCGGCGACGAGGTTTCCGGCGGCCGTGGTTCAGTCAAGCTCGGAATCAGCGTTGTAGTGCACGGTGGTTTGAGCGGTGGGGTGCTTCGTGCTCCTACAGACACGCTGAGCACGGTGACGCTCTCAGGCTCGAGCTGCGGTGGTTGCAATGACGACGGCGACATGGCCGGCAGCAGGGGAAGCTCGGCCACGGCGGTTACGGACGCTGGAGATCGCAAACGACGAAGATAACGAGGGGGAGAAGACGGTGAGCTCACAGCGGTCACGTAGACAAGCTCAGCGGCTCGGGGACGCTCTGGACGAGGCGAATCGATGGAGTCGATCTCCAGGCACCGGAGGTGAAGACGACGACGCTCCGGTCGACTGGGGCCTCTTCTGGTCGCGTGCGTCGATGTGTTTCTCCACGGGGTCGTGGCGGAGCTCGGGGACGCGGAGAGGGAGCGAGGGAGTGGCTGCAGCCACGGCGAACGGCGTCGGTGCGCTCCGGCTCGTTTGGTCGGCCATGGGAGAGAGAGCAGAGGGGAGGAAGAGGTTGCGGGCGAGGGAGAGAGAGGACAAGGGTCTCTGGCATCTCCGTGGCATCGCGAGGACAGGGCGAAGGGGGAGCAGGAGGTGGAAGCAGGAGGTGGAGCTCGCTTGCGCGCGTGTTGACACGGCGTCGTCCTCCTGGCAGAAGCTAGGAGACGACTGGCAGGGATTGGTGGGCTGGGCCAACTGGGCCAGCTCCAGGTAAGTGGCTGGGCTTCTCTCTCTCTCTCTGTCCTTTCTAATTTTATTCTGTTTTTCTATTTTTCTGCTTTATGTTTGCAAATAAAATACCAACCAAAACACTTTGGTTAATTCTGTAAATTTTTGTGAGGAATATTTGAATTATTTTCAAACCACACAATAAATTCATAATATTTGGAGCAACCAATATTTAATGGTAACTTTTAAACTCCAACTCAAATACCATAATGATTTAATTCAATGACCAAAATGTCCTGGAAAAATATGCATCATCTCTGGTAGAGGCTTTCACCTTTTTCCATAAATCATGAACATTTTTAAAAGGATATTTTGAGGTCATTGAAAATATTTTGGTTGAACCTATTTGAATTGCATTTGTGCTAGGGTTTATCAATCCCCATTTCAAATTTATTAAATTGAACATGATGACATGAATGCTTATGAAACTAAGTGCAATCAAACTCTAGGGCTGTGACAGATCCCAAGCTGATCCTCAACTACATTGATGATTGGCACAAGGACCCCAACACTCCCTTGCGTGACTTCAAGCTGACTCCTGGCCAAAGTCACATGCTGACCCACTTCATTCAAGAAGAAAAGTGGAAATTTGAGAAGGCCAGGCAGATCAAGAAAGCGTAGTACAAGAAAGAGCGCTATCTAAAGAAAAACGTTGTCTCTATGACAACTAAAGAACTTGTCACTACTCAGACTGAGATTAAGAAACTCAGTGTTGACTTTAAAGCATATCGCGCTGATTGGCTTGGAGCCAAGGTTCATTTTGTGAAACTTGCGGATAACTTCACTTCCAATGTTGCAGCCCCAACGCAACAGGAAATTCCTCAGGCTGAAGCATCTGCTCAGCCTACTGAAGAAAATGCCAGCACCGCTGATGACAATCAGGCTGCTGAAGATAATGTGAGTTCCAAGGCTGATGACTGCATTCCAGCCGCTGAAGAAATTGCCAGGGCACCCACTAGTGGTGTGCCTGAAGAAACTGAAGAACTCAGGGCAACTGCATCAGTTGTGCCTAAAGAAAATCAACCAGATTCCTCAGCTGCTCCTGCACCAACTTCAACTCCAATCCTTCCATTTGCATCGGATGTGAAGAAGACCAAGGCTGCAGAGCATGCTGCAGTGAAGAAAAGGAAAGCATCAGCTGCTTCAGATTCTTCAGCTCCAAAGAAAATGAAGCCTATGACAAGTTCATTTGCACATCTGATTGATGTTGTTCCCATCTCAACCAGGCCATCAAAGGACCTTGTTCCTTTTGATGAAGAATATGTGATCCCCAACGGATCTGATGAAGCAACTCATTCTGCTGCTTCGTCTGAACCGTTGGATGAAGAAATTGAAGTGGATGTGATCCCTTCAACACCTATCATCTCCTCTCCTATGCCTCAGTTCACAGCTGAAGAGGCTGGCATTGAAGAAATGGAAGATGATGATGTGGACATTGGCTGCTCCACACCCGTAATCAGTGATGAATTCTAGGAAAGTCAGCATCCAAACTCTCCAATGTTCACTCCTCTACAGCAAATTCCTCAGTCCCCCACACAAACTATTCACATGGGCTCTGAAGAAACTCATCCCACTGCATCTGTCCATGAGGAAATTCCAGCCACTAGCGCTGATGAAACTGCTGCTGTTGAACAACCAACTACGCAGACTGCCACTGAGGAGGAACCAGAAATTCCTCAGCCTGAAGAACCTGCGGTTGAGATTCCTGAGGCCGTGATGCAACTCACAGACACTCCTCTGCCGAAGCCAAAGGATCCATTCTCACGCAAGCAAAAGTTCAAGGCTGATGATTTCTTCGGCGAGCACATATTCTTCGAAGATTACAACCCATATGACTCTGCTCGCATTAGGAAGAGGCGTTTCTGGACTGCTAGTCAAGCCAATTTCTATTCCTCAGTGCTGTTCAACAAGGAGAAGATTTTCTACCATGAGCATATTCCTCACGTGGATATGGAATCTCTGCCGTGCTTCGCACTAGTCCTCAGTGTTCTTCACGACGCTGGGCTGCTCAACTTTTGCTCTGACATCTGCGATTGGAATGAGAACTGATTCTTCAATTCTATGCAACGCTGCACATCACCGAAGATGCTGAAGATGTGAATTCATGGGTGCTGGACTGGATGTCTGAAAACACTCACTACACTGCACCAGCCTCTGAATTGCTTCGTGCTCTACCACTCAGTCCTCCCCTTGAAGAAGCTCGCTGCATCTACAGTGAACCTGAGCTCACACATCATTACATGCAGGTGTTGATGAAACCTTTGAAGCCAGGTCAAGCACCAAGAACCAAATTCCTCGTGAAGGAATTGTTGTACGTGCCCAGAACTGTCTATCGTATTCTTACGAGGACAATCAGTCCTATCAAAGGCCACGACTCATCTGATAAGGAAATTGTTGGCATCATGAAGAATCTGGTATTCAGCATCATTCATGGCATTCCTGTCAATTATCACGATTTCTTCATGAGGACTATGGCCAATGTTGCACTGTCTCCACTTGAGCTGAAGCCTTATGCACCTTGGATCATGAGATTCCTCAGGACAAGGTCTTCACTCAACTACAAAGCTGATTTCTAGAATCATCTCAGCTACTTGCCCCCAATTGAAGTCCTCAAGCAGACATATTCCTCAGTTGATGGAAAGGGCAAGGCACCAGCTGTAATTGATGAAGGCATTCGTCCATTGGATGGTCAGTTTCGCAAAGCTGCATCTTATTCCACCAATGATGACTCTGCCACACATGACTCTGCCAATGCACCTAAGTCCACTCCTTAAGCCACTTCTCCGTGTGAGATGACTGACCGTGAACTTCTGCTTAGTCTTCACCAGAAGGTGGATCGAAATCACAAATGGGATAAGCGTCAGTTTGGTTCACTTCTTCACGACATGACTGCCACACACAATGAAGTGAAGAAAAACCACTACTACCTCCATCAAGTCTTCGGTCGCACCTGGGCAATTTTGTCACATCTATATGGTGAAGAAGATCTGAAGAACATGGGTCTCAAAGAAGATTTTGACTGATCTGCACCTCCACCGAAGAAATTCAAGAAGGTCCAAGTTCCTTCTCTGGTGGCCAGCTCATTTTCTTCATCACGCGACACTAATGAACATGAAGATTTGGACGACACAGCAGCAGGCCCTGCATCAACCAACGACCCCAACAACGCTGGCGCTCCTTCATCAACATGATTATCATCAGGGGCGTTAGTCCTCATTTTCGATCCTTTTGGTCATTCGATGACAAAGGGGGAGAAATATGAGTTAGTCTTCAAGCGGGTCTACTATATGGACGTTTTTTTGCTAAGTTACAACTGTCGTTCTTCTGAAACTTTATTGGATCGAGTTGTAATCTTAAACCCGATGGTGCTCTGATACTTTTGATGCACTGTGCTCTGATACTCTTGATGCACTATTCTGCATGCTTATTCCTCGTTAAATATTATTGCCCACATGCTAAATTTCATCAGGCACCATATTTCATCATGCATTTCAAATTCTTCATATTATATGTTAAATACGTGTATGAATTACAAGATATAGGGGGAGATCTCCATGATTCAACTCTTCAAGTGTGCATTGCTTCAAAAGCAAATTCCTCACTATGCACATCTTCAGGGGGAGTTCTTCTATATCTTGTAATCAAATTCCTCAATATCAGTATTAAAACTTCATATGTTTATCCCTGTTGAAAACTTAACCTATATTGTCATCAATCACCAAAAAGGGGGAGATTGTAAGTGCATCTAGTGCCCCTTAGTGATTTTGGTGTATTGAAGACTTATAGGTCAAGGGACTAATGCGTGTGTGAGTGTACACGGGTCTATAAGTCTATGAGGAGTTTGATATTTACAGGAAAAGTCGACCCCTAAAAATGAATATCTTTGATTGAAGATTTTGGTATTTTTGAAGACTTTCATGAAGACTTTGAAAGTGAATAAATTGGTGTGTCCGTGAAGACTTGATATTCATGTGAGAAATATGAAGCTTGAAGACTTTCGTGTTCATAGTTTTGTTTTTCTCTTTCTTGAGTCATAGGAAACACCGTACTGTTAAAGGGGGTCGAGGAAATACTAAGGAAAAATTTCCATGTGATGCTCAACTCAAAATCCTACACCTACCAATCCCTTCGAGTGAACCCATTGGAAATCTCATACAGTTCAGTCAATTTCTTCAGTGACAGAGACGAAGTTCTTCTGGTCTCTGAGGAATTTGTCCTGACTGAGGAGTTAGGAATTCGCCAGTGCGGATTGCCTACATAGTGAGGAACACGATAGCCCTGAGGATTTTGCTACTCAAAATTCCGACCGTTGCTGTGCTATGCGCCAGCTGTCCCAAAATATCTATCCACCTAACGGTCATATCATTGAAGGGCATTTATGTCTTATAATGTCTGGCTGCTCCCTAGGCTATAAATAGCCGCCCCCTACAACCACTAGCTAGTTGGCTGCTCCGAGAGAAACTGACACTTGTCATTTGAGAACAACCCATCCTTTGAGGACTTTGAGCGAAAATCATCAAGTGAGGAAAAACCAAAAACCCAAAACCCAAACACCTACAAACCCCAAGTGATTGAGCATCACTGAAGAGATTGATCCTGAGTGGATCCGACGCTTGTTACCTTTGAAGACTGTGCTTCTTCCAGACAGTTAGGCGTCATGGTCTAGAGCATCCAAGAGGAATTGTGGATCGCTGAGTGACCAAGTTTGTGAAGGTTTGGAGGTCGCCTGAAGACTTACCACGAGTGATTGGACGAGGTCTGTGTGACCTTAGTTCAAGGAGAATACGGTGAGGACTGGGTGTCTTGGACTAAGTGTCCTTGACTGGGTGTCCGGGACTATGTGTCCTCGAGTTTAAATACTCAGCCGCTCCAACCAGACGTACAACTGAGACAGCAGTTGGAACTAGTCTACCAAATCATTGTCTTCACCGAGCTAACTGGTTCTATTTCCTCAACTCTTTCATTTCCTCATAACTGTGCTGTATGTTTGTTCATATCTGTGTTTGAAGACTTTGACTGAAGACTTTCTCAATTTCCTCAGTTCAATTTCTTCAGTCTGTTTGTCTTCATCTTGTGTTATCCTATGATTACGCTTCCTGTACTCTGTGCCTGTCTTCATTTCATCATGATGACTATGCTTGTATTCTGTTGTGTTTACTTTTGAGTACTTATTCCGCTGCTAGTAGTTCTTTGCTAAGGAATTTCCTCACCAGCAAATTCCTCAGTGAAGAATTTCATAAAAATCGCCTATTCACCCCCCTCTAGTCGATATAACGCACTTTCAAATTCCATTGGACTGAAGAATGTGAAGCAAGTTTCCAGGAGTTGAAGAAACATTTGACTATAGCCCCAGTGCTGATTCTGCCGGATATACGCAAGGACTTCCAAGTGTATTGTGATGCTTCTCCCCTAGGACTTGGAGGAGTAATGATGCAGGACGGAAGAGTAGTTTCGTATGCCTCATGACAACTGAAACCGCATGAGTTAAATTATGCCACACATGGTTTGGAGTTGGCTGCTGTGGTGCATGCGTTGAAGACTTGGAGACATTTTCTCATCGGAAACCGTTACGATGTATACACGGATCACAAGAGTTTGAAGTACATCTTCACACGGAAGGAGCTTAACCTCAGGCAAAGGAGATGGTTGGAGCTTATAAAGGATTATGATATGAAGTTGCATTATCATCCAAGAAAGGCCAATGTCGTAGCAGACGCTTTGATCCGTAAGAGTTATGTTAATACCCTCGTAAGCGGAGGGATGCCAAAGGAGTTAGCCGAGGATCTTAGGGAACCTCGATTGGAAATAATTCCTCAAGGGTTTTTGGCAACATTGGAGGTTAAAGCAACACTATTGGAAAAGATTCGAGAAGCTCAAAAGGATGACAAAGAGATCGCTGAGATAAAGGAGAAAATAGGTGAAGGCAAAGCCAAAGGTTTTCGTGAGGATGAGCACGACACCTTGTGGTTTGAGGACCGTATATATGTGCCCAATAATGCAGAGATCAGGAAGTTGATACTACAGGAAGCCCATGACTCGCCATACTCGATACACCCCGAAACACTAAGATGTATTTGGATTGGAAGGAGCGTTTCTGGTGGACTGGTATGAAGAAGGATATTGCCGAGTATGTAGCCGTATGTGATGTATGTCAAAGAGTGAAGGAAGAACATCAAAATCCAGCAGGATTGCTACAGCCTATGCCGAGACCCAAATGGAAGTGGGATAAGCTTGGCATGGATTTTATCACCGGATTGCCCAGGACCAAATCGGGATATGATTCTATATGGGTAGTAGTTGATCGCTTGACCAAAGTGGCTCACTTTATCCCCGTAAAAACCACGTATACAAGTGCGAAGTTGGCCAAGATATACATGACCAGGATCGTATGTCTGCATGGAGTTCCGAGGACCATCGTATCAGATAGAGGAACACAGTTTACCTCAAAGTTTTGGCACCAGCTGCACCAGACCTTGGGTACCAGACTGGAGTTCAGTACAGCTTTTCACCCGCAGACAGATGGACAGACCGAGAGAGTCAATCAGATTCTGGAGGACATGTTGAGATCTTGTGCGCTAGATTATGGATCTAGTTGGAATGACAACCTGCCCTATGCAGAGTTCTCATACAACAACAATTACCAGACCAGTTTGAAGATGGCACCATTCGAAGCACTGTATGGGAGAAGATGTTGAACACCATTGATGTGGGATGAAGTTGGAGACCGCTAGTTGTTTGGAACAGATTTGATTAAGGAATCAGAAGAGAAGGTTAAACTAATTCGAGATAGACTGAAGGTAGCTCAGTCCCGATAGAAGAGTTATGCAGATTCAAAACGCAAGGAAGTAGTCTATGAAATTGGAGACAGCGTATCTGCGAGTGTCACCTCTTTGAGGTGTTAAACATTTTGGAGTTAAGGGGAAATTAGCCCCGAGATTTGTGGGACCGTACCGTGTTTTGGAACGCATGGGAGAAGTTGCCTACAAGTTGGAGTTACCCGAAGGACTGTCAAGAGTTCATGATGTGCTTCATGTTTCCTAGTTGAAGAAATGTCATGCAGAGATGGACGAGATTCCTCTGAGGGATATAGTGCCCCTGGAAGCAATTCAACTGGATAGTGATTTAACGTATGAGGAGAAGCGTGTCAAGATTTTAGAGTTTGCCAGCCGAGTTACTCGCAGCAAGGTTATCAAATTTTGCAAAGTTCAGTGGAGCCACCATACCGAGGATGAAGCCACATGGGAACGAGAAGATGATCTTCGCAAAGACCACCCACACCTATTTTCAATTTGGAATGTTATACATAGGTCATTCATGCATATCATATTTTATTGCTTTTCGTTTCGCGATCCTCGAAAATTCTAAGAAACTCAAGGACCCTCGGAGAGAGTTGGGGATTTCACGGTTTTCATATTTGAATTTTATCAAATATCGAAACGAGGATCAGTTTTTTTATTATTTTTCTCCCCGAAAATATTTCTTATTAAAATATATGAGAGGACATAATATGACTTCTCCAAAATAAACGAAATATTGGAGGAAAAATATTAAAATCAACCTTTTGTTTTTCTTTGAATTTTTATTGCTATTTTATTTACATAGGAAAAATGCATGTTTTTCAAAATTGCATTTTAGGCCCAAATAAATGTTCACCTTGTCCGGCATATTTTTAGAGGATGGGGAAAATTCATTTCGGGATTTTTGGAGCCCGTTTAGTATTTCTTTTCTTTTTTTCCCTGCAGCGGAATATTTTTTAAAAAACAGTGCACCGACCTAACCGGGCCGTGTCCGTCTAGGACTCCTGGCCCGGCCGGCCCTTATAAGCCAGGGCCCGAGACCCCAGCCCAGCCGCCCGCCTCCCACAACCCAAGCCCCGCCGCCCGAGCGCCGCCGCCGCCGCCACGCAGCCGCCGCTCGTGCCACCCTGCCGTGCCGCCGCCCCGCTAGAACCGCCGCCGCCCCAATCCGCTGCCCCGCCGCCGGATCTGCTCACCGCCGCCGCCGCCGACTCGCCGGAGTGGTGCCGCCGCCCGCTAGACTCAAGGTAGCCACCGGTTTTTTTAGAAAACCGATCGGTTTTATTCTGTAAACCCTAGTTTCGGTTTTTGGTTTTCCCCTGTTAGTCGCAGACAACGAATGTTCGTTCGTTATCCTGTTCATCAATTTTTCTTTTTCTCGGATTTTTCATGATTATTTTCGATTGTGATTTCTGATCCAATTTTCGTTTTAGTTTATCTTTTCGCTCGTTTATCGGAATCAGGCGATTCAAGTGCCTAGATCTTCGTCTCGAAGCCCTCTTTCCGTTTAACCAACTTGAACAAGATTTTGGTACTCTAAAATTTGACTTTAGTCCAGATTAGTAATTGGATCTTGTTTGTTTCGTAGTTTGTGTTTCGTTGCTCTGTTTGATTTGATTCTTTTTGCAAACCGGAGTTCTTAAGTTGAACTTTCTGGTTAGTTCTTGTTATTCGTGTTTTACCCGTGCATATTTGCTTGGTTGCTTATGTATGCTATTGTTTGTGTGCGATAGAATACCCGGAGTGCGAAGCGTGCTTCTACGAGTCTCTAGGTTTCACGGATCATCAGCAAGGCAAGTAACATTTTGATCATACCCTTTATTACCCAGTTTTTATGCATTAGTTCCAACCCTCAAACACTGCATGATTAGGATGTGATTAACTCGTGGGTTTGGGAAGTAGATGATGAGGTAGAACCTATTACTTGTTTTATTATCAAACCCTCGGGAGTTACCCCTACGTTGCTTATATTGCCATGCTATACTCGTAGACGTGGATTGGGTTTGAGTGTATCCATGATAGATGTGAGATTGTTAATTGATGGTTCAACTTAAGGTGGCAACTTTAATACACATATGGGTGGATTGCTTGTTTGGGCACCTGGAGAATCCAGTGTTGTCCTAGGATATCCTGGAGTACCCGTGTGATCATCGTATGTTCCGCCACCCAGGCTCAAAGGGATCTTAAGATTATTCATGCTAGAAACTTCTGTGTGCAGCCACAAGCCGTTATGGGCTCTAGCATAGTATGAGTAAGTTGTGTGACCTATTTCAGTGGTCGGCTAGCAGATGTAGAGGGAAAGTAGGTGTAACTGTCCACCCAGAGTAAAGAGTAAATGCTTCTGAAAGACTATGTCTCGATCATCCGTTTCTCAAACACCATGTAGTGCGAGAAATCCAACAGAGGAGATCGAGTCTTGTGGATAAAAGTGCGCAAACCTCTGCAGAGTGTATAGTCTAATCATGGTTAGTCGTGTCCCGGATATGGACATTTTGAGTATCTAGTACTTGGATTATCCTATGGTATCTCATCACTCTAAATTAATTTGTTGGGTTAATGAACTACTTTAATTGGGATTGAGTTGGAGGAACCTTCTCAATGATGTTTCAACCACCATGATAGTTAAAATAAAACTTATTCCTTTGTTGTAGGAAAAAATTGGCTTTTCGCAAAAACCTTATAACCATACAGCCTCCACCAGCCCAAATATGCATATAGTGTTAGCATTATTTCTGTTCATTTCTCTACTGTGTTACATTGCCAGCATACTCCATGTGCTGACCCGTTTCGGGCTGCAACATATCATGTTGCAGACTTTTCAGACAAGGAGTAAGGTTCGCTAGGTCGTTGCCATGTAGCTCAGCTATGCCGTTGGAGTTGATGGACTCACTTTATCTTCCAAGCCTTTTGCTGTTATCGTATTAGATGGCCTTAAGCCATATTTATTGTAATAAGTTCTCTTTTGAGACATTTGATGCATTAAGTGTGTGATTGCTACTCTGTTATAAATCCTTTGAAGTACTGTGTGTGTCAGCATTACCGATCCAGGGATTACACTGAAGCACAGATACTTGACCATTTGAGGTCGGGTCGCTACAATTTTGATACTCAAATATCCGACCGTTGCTGTGCTATGCGCCAGCTGTCCCAAAATATCTACCCACCTAACGGTCATATCATTGAAGGGCATTTATATCTTATCATGTCGGGATGCTCCCTAGGCTATAAATAGCCGCTCCCTACAACCACTAGCTGGTTGGCTGCTCCGAGAGAAACTTACACTTGTCATTTGAGAGCATCCCATCCTCCGAGGACTTTGAGTGAAAATCATCAAGTGAGGAAAACCCAAACCCAAACACCTACAAACCCCAAGTGATTGAGCATCACTGAAGAGATTGATTCTGCATGGATCCGACGCTTGTTACCTTTGAAGACTGTGCATCTTCCAGACGGTTAGGCGTCAGGGTCTAGAGCAACCAAGAGGAAATTGTGGATCACTGAGTGACCAAGTCTGTGAAGGTTTGGAATTCACCTGAAGACTTACCACTAGTGATTGGGCGAGGTTTGTGTGATCTGAGCTCAAGGGGAATACGGTTAGGACTGAGTGTTCTAGACTGCGTGTTCAGAACTGGGTGTACGAGACTGTGTGTCCTTAGGTTTAAATACCTAGCCGCCCTAACCAGACGTACAACTGTCACAGCAGTTGGAACTGGTCTACCAAATCATTGTCTTCACCAAGCTACCTGGTTCCATTTCCTCAACCCTTTCATTTCCTCATTTCTGTGTTGTGAGCTTGTTCATATCTGTTCGAAGACTTTGACTGAAGACTTTCTCTACTTCCTTAGTTCAATTTCTTCAGTCTGTTTGTCTTCATCCTGTGTTATCCCATGTTTACGCTTTCTGTACTCTATGCTTGTTTTTCATTTCATCATAAAGACCATGTTCATGTTCTGTAATGTTTACTTCTGAGTACTTATTCCGCTGAAAGTAGTTCTTCACTCAGGAATTTCCTCACCCTGAAATTCCTCAGTGAAGAATTCATAAAAATCGCCTATTCACCCCCCTCTAGTAGATATAACGCACTTTCAAAGACCCTAGTCAACTGTGCAAGATCATCTACACTTGTATGGGATGTCAGTCACATATACTAGGTGGGTTCATCACGGTGAAGATGTGAACGTCAATATTACTGACTATATGGAAGCAGCAGATCACCATCTTGTTCTGCCTCATGCTCAGGTGGAAGAGGAGGAGGAGGTGGTAGTGGTGGCGGAGCCAGTGAATTTGACCAACATTGAAACAATGCTACGAAATGCTCGCGCATTTCGTGAAATTTCACCTGCAGAATAAAAACAATGAGCCCGCATGTTGGGACAATGCAACGTGGTTGTCACCCCAGGAAATAAGCTGTCAGTGTTCTCAGCTATGGTGACCTTTCTTCAGGTGAAGACATCTGAGCGGATGACCAACAAATCATTCGATGCGATGTTGGCTGCTTTCTACAAATCTTTCCCAGATGCGTCTGAGCTACCACACACCTATAGTAAAATGAAGAATTTCCTGTCTGCAATTGGAATTGGATATGATATGATCCATTTTTGTAAGAATAATTGTGTTCTATTCCGGAAGAATTATGCCAACTTAAGTGAATGCCGAAAATGCAAATCGTCAATGAAAGATGGCGATGTTGTTAAGAGGATTCCTCATAATGTTATGAGACATTTTCCAATTATACCAAGATTGCAGAGGTTGTTTCATGATGTTGAAACAAGAGAGGATGTACTATGGCATTCTAGGAACCAGGAGTATAGAGGTCAGAATGTAATGAGCCATCCGACTCATGGTATTGACTGGGAAAGCTTCAATCAAAAACACAAAAAGTTTGCTGCTGACCCAAGAAACATTAGACTTGGATTAGCTTCAGATGGATTTAACCCATTTGGCCACCAGAGCGCCACATATAGCATGTGGCCAGTGCTTGTTATCCCTTACAACATGCCTCCAAATGTCTGCACCAAAGAATCAAACTACGTGATGGGCTTGCTCATCCCAGGTCCAAAAAGTCCTGGAAAGGATTTTGATATATTCATGGAGCCTCTTGTGGAGGAACTTCAACAACTATGGAGGGGTGTTCTCACTCGAGACCTATATAGCAGCCCACCAGCTGATTTCTTTTTGCATGCTGTTATGATTTGGTGCATCCATGATTATCTGGATTTTGGGCACTATGTCAGGGCGAACAACACATGGTTACAATGCATTTGTTCGCTATGACAGGAATCCGTTGTCATACGCAGTACTTAGCAAGATCTGTTACAATTGACACCGCCGTTTCCTTGCAAAGGACAAGGCTGTCCTACAAAATACCAAAGATATGTGTTCAATGCAAAGCATGAAAACCGTGATGTGCCAAAGAGGATCACCGGCGATGAGTTGCAAGTGGAATTAGAGAAGGTCGGGCATATTACACCAGGAAACCATCCTGATAATGGTAGTGGGAAAAGGAAGCATGGCTGGGCAGAAGAGAAATTATTCTTTACCCGCAGGTCCCCTTTTTGGAACTTGGAGTATTGCAAGATTTGGATCTGTGGCATAATCTTGATGTGATGCACATCGAGAAAAATATATGTGACATCATTATCTACACACTACTTAATATTGAAGGCAAGACGAAAGATACCTTAAAATCTAGGATTGATTTGACACACCTGGGTATAAGAAAGGATTTGCAGGTGGAAGATGAAGGTAAACCGTGGGATATGGCACCAGATGTGTACGTCTTGGACAAGGTAAAAAGAAAGAATTATGCGAGGTCTTATCACGTGTGAGATTCCCACATGGATTTGCTTCCAACCCTATAAGGAGAGTCAGTGCAGATGGAAACAAGGTACACGGGTTGAAAACTCATGACTGTCACGTCCTACTTCAAAGGGTTTTACATGTTATCCTTAGAGGATTGGGCCGCCCTGACTTATACAAAGCAGTTACAGAGTTGGGACAATTCTTCAGGGAACTCTGCAGTAGAAATATCATGATAGATGCTTTGGAGAGTCTTAGAGACAAGATACCAACTATCCTATGCGACCTTGAGAAGATATACCCTCCAGCCTTCTTTGATGTGATGGTGCATTTGGCTGTTCATCTACCTGATGAGGCACTACTTAGAGGTCCAGTGCAGTATGGCTAGATGTACCCTATTGAAAGGCGGCTAGGTACTTTCAAGGGCTGTGTTAGGAACAGAGCTAGACCCTAGGGTTCCATTGGAGAGGCCTACATCGCTACAGAAGTGTTGACATTGAAACAACTGATCATCTTAGGAAAGAGGTGGGTGAAGACAATCCCGGGCTCAATGTTTTCGATTGTTCTGTTTGAGTTACAAGGAAGAGTCGACAAGATGACAACCCTAAAGATTTGGACAAAATGGTTTGGTTTGTGTGGAATAACTATTCTGAGATTCTACCTTATATCGAGTAAGTGCTAAGTACTGCAGCTTATACATCGTAATCTACTAAACTTGCAGCACATTCTTATATATTTAGATGTTTGACGCGATCACTATGTTATGGAGCGTCTACAAAAAGGAGTTATTGCCGCAAAATCTAAGAAACATTGACAAACTGGTTATGGCAAGATTTGCAAAATGGCTCAAGAGCCATGTAAGCTTTTGAATTGCACTGTCACTTTTTTTAATATATTGAGTACATAAGATGATTAGCTTGTCTATTTTCTAACCATAGGTTAAGAAGATGCAGGAGGATGGGCAGGCAGTTAATGATGACCTTTACGCACTAGCAATGGGTCCTGATACTCAGGTAAGACATTGTGAATCTTGCGTTGTTGGAGATGTGCGCTACAACACCCTTACACGCGATGAAGGTAGGAAGACACAAAACAGTGCCATCATGAGCATGGATAAGTACGACGAAGAGACAACTGAAATGTATGCTAACATAACAGACATTGTTCACTTGCAGTGTATCTCCAGTTTTGAGGTTCATCGGTGTGTGGTTCTGTTGTGTTGTCGTTAGTATAACCTGTTTTCCAGGATCGCAAAACCCAGAGCTGATGATTATTTAAAATCCATCAATGTCAAGGCGGCGTACCAGACCTACGAGCCTTTTATTTTGGAAAATCAAGCAACACATATATTTTTCTTGGAAGACACATTTGAATGTAGCAATAACTGGAGAGTATTGCAAAGGTTTGAGCAGAGGAATTCGCGTAATGAAGTTTCACAACAAGATGATGCTTACACTGCTCCTGATGTAGAAGTTTCCATAGATGTTCCTAATATGTTTGAGAACCATCACGTCAATGACGCCGGAAAAAAGATTTCCTGTCGGGTTGTGGACATACGAGAGTTGATTAATAAGACACCAATGTTCGTGGACATTAAGAATGAAGAACAAGACGACACTAGGGGAGTTACGATTCAGACTGATACACATGGCGAACATGTTGATGCTGCTGTTGCGGATGATGATTAGATTGCTTTTGTTGTATTTTCCCGTCAGAAGATGTTTTTTTATCTAATATGTGAAATTGTGTTTTCTATGACAACTAAAACCTGATGAACTTGTTGTTTAGTATTTTTCTCTGAGAACATCACTTATTATGTATGTAGATTTGTGTTTGGTGATTGTATGATGACTAAAACATGATGACATTGTTGTTTAGTTGTACTCATATTTGGTCGTGAAACATGTATTTGATGACATAGTTTGCTGTTGGATTGCAATTTACTCGACGTCTTCGAATGGGAACAAAGCTGACCCGACAGGGCCTATGCTAATTTATTTATTTATTAGCAAAAGGGCCTCTGCTATTTATTTCTTTGTGAGAAAAATGGGATACCCCCAATTTCCGTTAATAGAAATCATTAGATGTTCACAACTCTACGCCCAGCCCGCTAACATGTTTCATTCATTACTAGTTTCAACAAAGTGCTCCTGCCATAGCCACTGAATACAGCACGAGTATTACATGCACTCCAAATAAAGAGACAATCATCCTACAGAGCACATCAATTTTTCCCATTATCTTCACAAGCTCTTTCATATCCTCATTGATGTCAAGGCCGTTCATCAGTTGTTGCTTGGCCATGATCAGAGGAACTGCATCTTTAACCTTCTGCTCTGCATCTTTCTCTTGTGCCGTTCCTTCAGGTACTTGTCCAACACCCCAACCTGCTAGTATTGGGATTCCTCGGCTAACCAAATAATCAGCGTGGTTGCATTCCCCCACATCAGCAACTTCCCAGAAATACAAATCACACAAATCTTCCTTTTTCTGCACGAATCAAATTGGAAGATTGTCAACCAAACTATTAAAAAATCAACAACTGAAAGTAGCGGAATAACATTTAAACATATTATTACCCCATGATTCGGGCATTTGTAGAAGACTCGGCCAGGGTTGAGGATTGTGGTTGAGACGCGATAGATAACTCTGCGTGATTTGCAGCAGTGGCACCACACCAACGGCAGTGGGTTGAGAGGAGCAACCGATGGCGGTGCGTGTGCCGATGGGGGTGTGATGAGACCCACAGGCGATGGTACGGGTGGCGACTTGGCACATATCTGGTTGTTGCCTGCTGAAGAGCAGGTGGACGAGCAGCCAGCGGACATGGTTGCTGGGGCTAGAGCTTCTGATGCTAGGCCGAGTAAGTAGAGAAGAGGGAGAAGCAAACATTGGATATGTTAGTTTCATTACTTGCAGCATATATAATCGTAGTCTAGGTTTGGATTCGAACCAGCTACAGGAGCACGTCTCTCTTTTTTCTATAACTCAGCAATGTCTCTTTACTGGCACACTAGCTTATTCTGTACGCCTTCTCAAGTCTTTGAGTTTCTTTCTTTTTTTGCGAGGAAGCAAGGAGGACAAAATTGAGAGTTCCTGGGACTCGAACCCAAGACCTCTCGGTTGAAAACTTATGTCTACTATGCAACTTTATTCTTGTAGACACGTGTTGGACCTCCAAGCACAGAGTTTTGTAGGACAATAGCAATTTTCCCTCAAGTGGATGACCTAAGGTTTACCAATCCGTGAGAGGTGTACGATGAAGATGGCCTCTCTCAAACGACCCTGCAATCAAATAAAAGAAATCTCTTGTGTCCCCAACACACCCAATATAATGGCAAATTGTATAGGTGCACTAGTTCAGCGAAGAGATGGTGATAAATGTGTAATATGGATGGTAGAAATATATTTTTATAATCTGAATAAATAAAAACAGCAAGGCAGCAAATAGTAAACGGGCACAAAAACGGTATTGCAATGCTTGAAAATGAGGCCCAGGGCGCATACTTTCACTACTGCAATCTCTGAACAATGCTAACATAGTTGGATCATATGATTATCCCTCAGAGTGCAATAAAGAATCACTCCCGAGTTCCTATAGTGGAGAACAAAAGATAGAAATTGTTTGTAGGGTACGGAACCACCTCAAAGCTATTCTTTCCGATCAATCTATCCTAGAGTTCATACTAAAATAACACAAAGCTATTCTTTCTGATCGATCTATCAAGAGTTTGTACTAAAATAACACCATATGACACACATCAACCAACTCTAATGTCACCTAGATACTCCAATGTCACCACAAGTATCCATGAGTAAATTCTATGATATGCATCAAACAACATCATGATCATAATATTCAATCCACACAAAGAACTACAAGGAGACCCCAAAGTTTCTATCGGAGAAAAGATAATAAAAACATGCATCAACCCCTATGCGTAGATTACCCTTATCATATTCTGGGTTCCGGCAAACCCTTAAGGTTCGAAAACTGGGGTGCGCACGAAGAACTCTCTCTCTCTCTAGCTCGCTCGCTCCCACGACGATCTCAAGGCCTAGGTCCATGAACCCAAGGAACACATGACATAGAGGTTTACACTGGTTTGGGCCATCGTTCTGGTCTAATACCCTACTCTAGTGTGGTGGTGGTGGATTGCCTCGAGGGCTAGGGATGAACTAGTACAATGGATGAACTGCCTCCTGAGGGGAGGTGTTCTTGAGCTTGATGAGCTGGTGTGTGCGCCGATGGTCCGAATGCTCTCCCCTGGCTATGGTGGTGGCTAGCCCTATTTATAGAGGCCCTGGTCCTCTTCCCAAATGTTAGGCAGGAAGGGATCCAACAACGACCAAGTTTGAAGGGGGGCGACTAGTACAAGCTATCCTGCCAAAAGGTGGTATTCGCCTGCCAAAGACTCTGGTGGTGACGCTACTGTGGGCTCCGCGGTGACCTTCGTCCTGCCGTCCTGCTGGCCTTGGTATTGTTGCACCAATAAGGAAACCTTTGCCTGATGCCTCGAGACTCCTCGCCTGCACTTGCCTCTTTAGCACCAAAGAGGAAACTGGTACACTGCGCCCGCTGGCGCCCGCCTGGCCTTGGTCGTCATGGCTCACGTCATGTGGACCTCGCGAGGTGCCCCTTGCATCGATATCTCCGCTCCTCAGGAGCCAGCCTAGTGAGGCTACCCCCAGGGAGGTCTTGGCGTCGTCTGCCTCGCGAGGCTTGGCCCCTCGCGAGGGTCTTGAGTTGTTGTTGCAGATGATGGGCCGTACCAGGCCGCTGGCGAAGCCACGCCGTGAGCCGCAGGCAGGCAAGTCTGGGTACCCCCGTTCCTAGGACGCCAACAGTAGCCCCCGGGCCTAAGGCGCGCTTGAACTTGGCTTCGAGGCGAAGCCAAAGGGCAAGTGCAGAGTGCCACGGGCCCCAACCGCCTGCGGCCTTGGTCGCCGCGTGGCGATTAACGGGACATGGGCGCCTTTGCTTCCCCATGCTGCCTTGAGATCCCTTTGACTTGATGAGACCCTGCTGCATGCAGAAGAAAACCATCATTACCTTAGATCATGGAGGCCGGTGGTTGGCCTCCTTAGGCTATAAATGAGGAGGGGTCAGAGCCCCCGTCGCTCATCTCTTTCTCCAGTTCGCTTGCTTCTTCTTCTTCCTTGCTCCACCGTCTTGCTGCGACACCCATGGCGCCGATAAGGAGGTTTTCCGCCATGGAGAAAGGGAAGGCCCCCTGCGAGGAGCAGGGATATCTTCCGCGGAAGAAGAGGTTTTCCCAACCACGCGACATCGTCGCGAGGCAGGAGGTGACGAGGCCATGGTACGAGAGGCCTCCCCCGGTTACCCGTTGCCCTTGTACACCCAAGTGCAAGGCTTCGGAGGAGGAGGCAGCGCCTCGCATTGCTCGCGGCATGGCCGCGGTAGCCAAGCCGTGGTGGCACGCGCCGCCGCCCGGCGAACTCACACCGAGGGCTCCTCACGCGAGCTCGTGGTTTGGGCGGCGATGTCGCCGCGCACCTGGATCAAGTTCCCGCAGTTCCTTGCCGATGAGATGGCACCAAGGGGGCCGCCCCAGCTGTGGCTGCAACACGCCGAGTGAAGCACCCCGACAACTGGAGCGGAGGTCGAGGCCGTTTCCCCGGGCAAGATCTTCATCACTCGTGGATGGGGCGAGGTTGCCCGCGTTTGTCACACGGAGGGGGCCCTCACCATCCATTTCAAGTACGATGGCGCCTCCACGCTGTTCTTCAAGGTCTTCGACGAGGAAGGCCGCCACCTGGAGTGTTGCCCTGGAGGGGGCTGCCAGGACGGTGCAGCGGCCGGCGCTGGGCCAGTCCTTGGACCTGCTGATAGCTCCTCCAGCAGCAGTGACGGCTCCTGGGAGTCTAGCGACTCTCCCGAGCCTGGCGAGACTCCGGAGACGAGCGATGACAGCTACGTGCCCCCAAGCTCTCATCGTGCCCGGATCGCAGCGACAGCGTCAGCCCGTCGTCGTCGCTGATCTGGATGGGGTTGCCGCCGACCCCTCGTGGCCCACTGTTGATGATGGTGTTGGCGGCGACACCTGTAGATATGGCTCCTGGAAATCTTCTTCTTTTGTTCCCTGCGAGGAATCGAGATGAACCCCGTGGGGGTGTGTAAAGAATCTGTAGTACTTTTGTAGCAATGTTATTCCTACTATGAAATTCGTGATTGCACGTCTTGCTCCAGCATTGTTCCCCCTTTTCGCCCTCACAACAGCTTAGTTCTCTACGCCGATAGGTCCCAGTCCCCAGGCAGGCTTCAGCCATCGCTGGTATGCTAGGTCACGGTGCCGTGGTCAAGGCCAGGAGGTGAGCGGCCCGAGGTCCGGTAAGAGCTCCTTAGGCGCGATGCTCAAGAGCCCCCCCCTTGGCGTGAAAGCAGCTCCCTAAAGGTAGAAAAGGATGGCAACATTGCCGGAGCAAGGCTACAGGAGCCGAAAATCCTAAGTCACAAGCTGGGCTGCCTTGGATACATGACTTATCTTAGGGATCCTGGCTCGATTCCCTACGTGGCGCCCGGCTCATGCGCAACTGATGGCAATGCTGCCAGGTTGTGTCCATGCTAGCTCCCCCCTTTCACACTATCCTAAGTGCTCTGCGTCTGTCGGATTTCGGGTTCCGGCAAAACCCTTGAGGTTCGAACACTGGGGTGCGCACGAACATCTCTCCTCCCCCTTGCACTCTCTCTGACCGTGATCTCAAGGCTCAGCGCGTCGAACTTGCAGAACAAAGGGACACAAGATTTATACTAGTTCGGGCCACTGATGTGGTGTAATACCCTCCTCTAGTGTGGTGTGGTGGATTGCCTCTTTGGCTGAGGATGAACAGTTACAAGGGAAGAACAACCTCCTGAGGAGAGGTGCTCTTGTGCTTGGTGAGTTTGTGCGGATGAGGATGATCTGAATGGCCTCGGATCAGTTGCCTCCTACTGTGGTGGCTAGTCCTATTTATAGAGGCCCTGGTCCTCTTCCCAAATGCTGGTGAGAAGGGATGCCACAATGGCCAAATTTGAAGGGGGACAATTAGTACAAATTATCCTGACTAAAGGTAGTCTTCGCCTGCCAAAGGCTCTGGTGGTGACACCATCCTGGGCTCCACGGTGACATCCGTCCTCTCATCCTACTGGTCTTGGTCTCGTTGCACTGATATGGAAACCTTTGCCCGATGGCTCAGGACTCCTCGCCCGCGCTTTCCTCTTTAGTACCAAAGAGTAAACGAGGACACTGTGCGCGCTGGAGCCAGCCTCGTGCCCGCCTGGCCCCGGTCGTCATGGCTTGCATCACAGGAACCTCGCGAGGTGCCCCTCGCCTTGATCTCTCCGCCCCTCGCAAGGCACCTTGTGAGGCCACCCCAGATTTGGTCTTGCATCGTCCGCCTTGCGAGGGTCTTGAGTGTTTGCTGATGAATATGGGCCGTACAGGGCCGCTGGCGGAGCCATGTCGTGGTCCGCAGGCAGGCAAGTCTTGGGACCCCCGTTCCCAGGACTCCGAGAGTAGCCCCCAGGCCTAAGGCGCGCTCGGACTTGGCTTCGAGGCGAAGCCAAGGGGCAAGTGCGGAGCGCCACGGGCCCCAACAGCCTGTGGCCTCGGTTGACGCATGGCGATTGATGGGACGTGGGCGACTCCGCTTCCCCACGCTGCCTTGGCAGCCCGACTTGACGAGTCCCTGCTGCATGCAGAGTAAAATCATCATTACATATGATCGTGGGGATCGCCGGTTGGCCCTCTCCCGCTATAAATGAGGAGGGGGCGGAGCCCCCGTCGCTCATCCCTTCCTTCTCCGCTCGCTTCTTCTCCCTTGCTTCATCGCTAACAGTGACACCCATGGCGCCTGCAAAGAGGTTCTCGGCCACAGAAAATGGGAAGGCCTGCCAGGAGGGGCCGGCTCACCGCCACCTAAGAGGGGGCGCGGCCGTCCCTGCAAGCACACCGCGACCCCTGCCGTGGCCCCTCGAGGCTGCGGTGGCGCCTCTTCACGCGGTGGGAGTCGCCCAGGTCATGGCAGCCCCGTTGATGAAGGGAGGAGCGCCATGGTCGCGCGGCCTCCCCGGCCGTGCTTCCACTCGGCGGAGGTGCTACCGGAGTTCATCGTGTGGTCAGAGAACCCGGCCGGCACTTGGCTTCAACTTCCGCGCTTCTTTGCCGGCGAGCTGCCAGCCATGGGTCCAGGCAATCTCTGGTTGCAGGCGGACGGCTGCTGCAGCAAGGCTTCATGGGTCGTAGTCGAGGTCTCCATTGTGGGCAACGCAGCCTTGGCCCGCGGCTGGCAGACATTTGCCCGCGCGCGCGGCCTGGGCCGGCGGTGCACCCTCCACTTCAAGTAGGATGGCAACGCGACCCTCTATGTGAGGGTGTTCGGGGAAGATGGTCACCGCGTCGGGTGCTGCCCTGAGGAAAACGACGACGGTGACGTGCTCAGCTCGGCGACGGCCGCGACGAGGGTGAAGGAGGGCTTGTCCTTGGCGCCGGCCATGGCTCGTCCAGCTATGGCGGCTCTTCTTCCGACGACAGCTCCAGCAGCAGCGGCTACGACCAGCCGCTATGCCGCCGCGCCTGTTTCGAGGGTGGCAGCGAGTTGTCTCGTCGCCGCGCTCCAGTGAAGCGTGAGGAGGGGTCTGGCTGAGCCCAGGAGAGCGCTATGGGCCCATCCTCGTGAACTGCTGCAGGGGCACGTGCCACTTTTGTTTCGTTCTTCCTTTTCTTCCTGCATTAAGAGAGAGACAAGTATGGGGCCCCGCAGGGATGTGCAACGAACCATGATTTCCAAGTTGCTATGCTATGTTTATCGTTCCTATGTCACGTTGCAGCATCCGCGTTTTATGTAGGCGCGTAGAAATAACTTAGCTTGGCGCGCTCGAAGTAGTTTCTGCGTCGTGAGGCGTGCATTTCCCGGTGCCTGGTGAGGCCTCCTTGGCTCGGGAGGCGTCTAGGAACTGCAAAAATTCGTTAGGAAACTCTTATTCTTCCGAGCCCTGGTCGCAGGTGCAGCCGGCCACGACCCAACGCTTTGCATCACGGTACCCGAGGGGCACGGATTGAGAGAGGTGCGCCAGCTTGCGAGCTCGAGTGAGGGTGCCTCACGAAGAACAGGAAAAATGCTCACGAGGGAACCTGTCTAGCCCTCTCGCGAGGCATGCGAGCGAGAGCATGGGTCAAAACAAGGAACCGCGGGCAGAAACGGAGGCAAAAGGCGATGGAACCAAGCCGGCAAGGAACACCAGAAAGCAAATTTTCATTAAAGAGGGGCAAGCCAACTACGGAAAGCAAATGAAAGCCACGTCCGGCACCTAGTCTAGTCTTCTCACTAGCGTAGAGCTAAGTGATGCCACTAGGAAGTGGGAGGGAGCCCCCGAAGCCCGAGGGTGGCACTCTTGAGACTCCGGGGAATGTACAGCCCCACTCATTATTACGTGAGAGTGTCACGAGCGGAGACCTTCACAGGTGCTACATGTTGAGCACTGCGTTGGTTTTCCCTTGAAGAGGAAAGGGTGATGCAGTAAAGTAGCGTAAGTATTTCCCTCAGTTTTTGAGAACCAAGGTATCAATCCAGTAGGAGATCACGCTAAAGTCCCACGCACCTACACAAACAAATAAGGCAACCAACGCGATAAAGGGGTTGTCAATCCCTTCAGGTCACTTACGAGAGTGAGATCTGATAGATATGATAAGATAATATTTTTGGTATTTTATGATAAAGATAAATAAAGATGCAAAGTAAAATAAACGGCAAATAGAAATAACTAGGTACTGGAAGATTAATATGATAGAAGATAGACCCAGGGGCCATAGGTTTCGCTAGTGGCTTCTCTCAAGAGCAGAAGTATTACGGTGGGTGAACGAATTACTGTCGAGCAATTGATAGAATTGAGCATAGTTATGAGAATATCTAGGTATGATCATGTATATAGGCATCACGTCCGAGACAAGTAGACCAAAACGATTATGCATCTACTACTATTACTCCACACATCGACCGCTATCTAGCATGCATCTAGAGTATTAAGTTCATAAGAACAGAGTAATTCTTTAAGGAAGATGACATGATGTAGAGGGATAAACTCATGCAATATGATATAAACCCCATCTTTTTATCCTCGATGGCAACAATACAATACGTGTCGGTTCCCTTTCTGTCACTGGGATCGAGCACCGCAAGATTGAACCCAAAGCTAAGCACTTCTCCCATTGCAAGAAAGATCAATCTAGTAGGCCAAACCAAACTGATAATTCAAAGAGACTTGCAAAGATAAACCAATCATACATAAAAGAATTAAGTGGAGAATCAAATATTGTTTATAGATAATCTGGATCATAAACCCACAATTCATCGGATCTCGACAAACACACCGCAAAAGAAGATTACATCGAATAGATCTCCAAGAAGATCGAGGAGAACTTTGTATTGAGATCCAAAGAGAGAGAAGAAGCCATCTAGCTAATAACTATGGACCCGAGGGTTTGAACTAAACTACTCACACATCACCGGAGAGTCCATGGAGTCGATGTAGAGGCCCTCCGTGATCGATGCCCCCTCCGATGGAGCTCCGAAAAAGGAACCCAAGATGGGATCTCTCGGGTACAGAAGGTTGTGGTGGTGGGATTAGGTTTTTGTGGTTCTCCTGGATGTTTGGGGGGGGGGGGTACGTGGATATATATAGGAGGAAGAAGTACGTCGGTGGAGCAACTAAGGGCCCACAAGGGTGGAGGGCGCGCACAGGGGGGTAGGTGCGCCCCCTGCCTCGTGTCTTCCTCCGTTGTTTCTTGACGCCCACTCCAAGTCTCCTGGATCACGTTCGTTGAGAAAATCACGTTCTCGAAGGTTTCATTCCGTTTGGACTCTGTTTGATATTCCTTTTCTTCGAAACCCTAAAATAGGCAAAAAACAGCAATTTGGGTTGGGCCTCCGATTAGTAGGTTAGTCCCAAAAATGATATAAAAGTGTAAAACAAAGCCCATTGACATCCGAAATAGATAATATAATAGCATGGAGCAATCAAAAATTATATATACGTTGGAGACGTATCAAGCATACCCAAGCTTAATTCCTGCTCGTCCTCGAGTAGGTAAATGATAAAAGAAGAATTTTTGATGTGGAATGCTTTCTAACATATTTCTCAATGTAATTTTTCTTTATTGTGGCATGAATGTTCAGATCCATAAGATTCAAGACAAAAGTTTAATATTGACATAAAAATAATAATACTTCAAGCATACTAACTAAGCAATCATGTCTTCTCAAAATAACATGGCCAAAGAAAGTTATCCCTACAAGATCATATAGTCTGGCTATGCTCTATCTTCACCACACAAAATATTTAAATCATGCACAACCCCGATGACAAGCCAAGCAATTGTTTCATACGTTTGATGTTCTCAAAAGGAGAAGATAGTCTCACATCAACTAGGCGTATCAACGGGCTATGGAGATGCCCATCAATAGATATCGATGTGAGTGAGTAGGGATTGCCATGCAACGGATGCACTAGAGCTATAAGTATATGAAAGCTCAACAAAAGAAACTAAGTGGGTGTGCATAGAACTTGCTTCCTCATGAAGACCTAGGGCAATTTGAGGAAGCCCATCATTGGAATATACAAGCCAAGTTCTATAATGAAAAATTCCCACTAGTATATGAAAGTGATATCATACGAGACTCTCTATCATGAAGATCCCTTTTTTTATTTTTGGCCTCTTCTCTTTTTTTTCTTTTTTTCGTCCGGAGTCTCATCCCAACTTGTGGGGGAATCATAGTCTCCATCATCCTTTCCTCACTGGGACAATGCTCTAATAATGATGATCATCACACTTTATTTACTTACAACTCAAAAATTACAACTCGATACTTAGAACAAAATATGACTCTATGTGAATGCCTCCGGCGGTGTACCGGGATGTGCAATGATGCATGAGTGACATTTCTGAAAATTATGAAAGGTGGCTTTGCCACAAATACAATGTCAACTACATGATCATGCAAGCAATATGACAATGATGAAGCGTGTCATAATAACGGAACGATGGAAATTTGCATGGCAATATATCTCGGAATGGCTATGGAAATGCCATAATAGGTAGGTATGGTGGCTGTTTTGAGGAAGGTATATGGTGGGTTTATGGTACCGGTGAAAGTTGCGCGATAATAGAGAGGCTAGCAATGGTGGAAGGGTGAGAGTGCGTATAATCCATGGACTCAACATTAGTCATAAAGAATTCACATACTTATTGCAAAAATCTACAAGTTATCAAAGCAAAGTATTACGCGCATGCTCCTAGGGGGATAGATTGGTAGGAAATGACCATCGCTCGTCCCCGACCGCCACTCATAAGGAAGACAATCAATAAATAAATCATGCTCCGACTTCATCACATAACGGTTCTGTAACGCCCTCGATGCGGCTATATCTCCCACGTGTCGAAGCACGACTTAGAGGCATAACCACATTGAAAGCAATGTCGCAAGTGAGGTAATCTTCACAACAACCCATGTGATACATAAAGGGAAAGAGATCCATAGTTGGCTTACACTCGCCACGTCACACAAATACATGAATAAAGCATTACATCATCCAGATACACACAAGGTCCGACTACGGAACCAAAATAAAGAAGACTACCCCAAATGCTACATAGATCCCCGATCGTCCCAACTGGGCTCCACTATCGATCAACTGGAAACAAAACAACATAACGAACACGATCTTCATCGAGCTCCTCCTTGAGTTTGGTTGCATCACCTTCACGGCATCATCGGCACCTGCAAGCTGGTTTTGGAAGTATCTGTGAGTCACGGGGACTCAGCAATCTCACACCCTCGCGATCAAGACTATTTAAGCTTATAGGAAGGGAAAAGGTATGAGGTGGAGCTGCAGCAAGCGACTAGCATATATGGTGGCTAACAAACGCAAATGAGAGAGAGAAGAGGAGTCAAAGCACGATCGAGAAACTATGATCAAGAAGTGATCATAGAACAACCTACGTCAAGCATAACTCCAACACCGTGTTCACTTCCCGGACTCCGCCGAGAAGAGACCATCACGGTTACACACGCGGTTCATGCATTTGAATTAAGATAAGTTTCAGGTTTTCTACAACCGGACATTAACAAATTCCCATCTTCCCATAACCGTGGGCACGACTTTCGAAAGATCAAATCCCTGCAGGGGCACTAGTAGAAAAAGGGTCAAATGTGAAGCACATTAGTGCCGGTTTGAATTTGAGCCGGCACTAATGTGACCATTATTGCCGGTTCCAACGGCTAGGCGGGCGGGCATCATTAGTACCGGTTCGTGGGGCAACCTTTAGTACCGGTTCATGCCACGAACCGGTACTAATGAGGTTGTGTCAGGCTATGGTCAGGCTGGGGCCCCACGAAGACCTTTAGTACCGGTTCATGCCATGAACCGGTACTAGAGTTTCTTTGTAAGCTGATTTTTAGTCCCACCTTGCCAAGAGAGAGGGAATATGAGCGGTTTATAAGCCGTGAGTGCACAGACAATGATGAAGAGTTGCAATGCTCACCTGCATGTTGATTAGCTTCAAGCCTTGCGGAATAGCATAGATTGCACTGAGCTATGTGCAGTGCAGTCTACACTATTCCGAATGGCTTGAAGCAAATTAACCAGCATTGCACCTCTTTTTTATTTTTAATAACTTATTTGAACTCCGGACTTCTTTTGTGTTCAGTATGCAACATTCAAAGTGATGTCATCAATTTCCAACATGTTCTAACATCACTTGTTGTTTTTCGGTCATTTACCTAATTGTTTAGAGAGCTAAATGACCGTGAAATTGAAAATCACTACAAAATGAATCCTGAAAATATTGAAACTTGGCATGGTATTATCATATCACCCGCATAGCATGCGTGAAAGAGTAGAGAGGGTCACGGCAAAAACTGGACGCACTTCGTGTACAAATTGGACAAACTCTTTCGGAGTATCAGGGTTTCGGACGAGAACTCATCTGTTACACGGCCACTTCAATGTTTTTTAAACTTATTTGAACTCCGGACTTCTTTTGTTTTCAGTATGCAGCATTCAAAGCGATGTCATCAATTTCCAACATGTTCTGACATCATTTGTTGTTTTTCGGTCATTTACCTAATTGTTTAGAGAGCTAAATGACCGTGAAATTAAAAATCACTACAAAATGAATCCTAAAACTATTGAAACTTGGCATGGTATCATCATATCACCCGCATAGCATGCGCGGAAGAGTAGAGAGGGTCACGGCAAGAACTAGACGCACTTCGTGTACAAACTGGACAAACTCTTTCCGAGTATCAGGGTTTCGGACGAGAACTCATCTGTTACACGGCCACTTCAATGTTTTTCAAACTTATTTGAACTCCGGACTTCTTTTGTGTTCAGTATGCAGCATTCAATTTCCAGAAGACAATAAATAGAAGAAAAGAAATAATGCAGAAAATAAAACAACTATACAAAAAAATTACTCAAAAATAAATAGAAGAAAATAAATAATGCAGAAAAGAAAAAAACTATATAAAAATTACTCAAAAATAAATAGAAGAAAATAAATAATACAGAAAAGAAAAAACTATATAAAAAATTTGTTGGCGCCCTGCCCAGTGGGCCTACCAGACCTAGGGTGTGCAAATGCAGGCCCAGAAGAGCCAGCAGGCTCACAGGGCAGCGCGCCCTAGTTAATTAGGCCCAGAAGCCTGCTATATAGAGAAGCTCGAAGGAGCAGCCGCGGGTGGGTTTATAAACCAGTGCGGCTGCCCTTCGCTCGGCAAGGTGGGACTAAACATTGTGCACCGCCGGTGGCAGCACACAACCTTTAGTACCGGTTGGTGGCTCCAACCGGTACTAAAGGGTGGGTCTTCAGTACTGGTTCGTGGCACGAACCGGTACTAAAGGGGCCGTTTCCCGCCCCTTGGCCTGGCGAAAATAGGCCTTTAGTACCGGTTGGTGGCTCCAACCGGCACTAAAGACCCCTCCTATATATATGGAACCTACGAAAAAATCAGTTTCGCCCACCAGTAGTTCTTCTTGATCCAAACTTCTCGCCGCGCCCGTCGCCCCATCGTGCGCCGCCCACGCCGTCTCCGCCGCCCGTCGTCGCTGTCGCCCCCGCCACCCGTCGTCGCCGTCACCGCCGTCGCCCCCGCCACCCGTCGTCGCCGTCGCCCCCGCCGCGCCCGTATGTCGCAGCCGCCTCTCGCCCGCCACGCCCGTCCCCCCGTCATCGCCCGCCGCCGCCCGTACGCCGCCGCCCCCCGGTCGTACACACACACACACAGAGACACACACACACACACCACACACACACAGAGAGAGAGACACACACACACACCACACACACACATACACACACATTGTTTTTACTTATTCTATTTTCTGTTGTTTAGATTAATGTTAGATAAATTAGTTGATAATAATGTTAGAATGTTAGAACAAGTTGAACTAGTTGAATTAGTATAGCTAGATATTAATTAGGTATATATATGAGATTTGAACTAGTTGAATTAATATAACTATTTTATTTTTAGTATGAAAATTAATAGAACAAGTTTATTTTTAGTAAGAAAATTTAGGTATATGAGATTTGATGATCTAATCAAAATATTACTATATAGAACTACCTACTTTATTTTAGTAAGAAATTAATAGAACTAGTTTATTTTTAGTAAATGCTTAGTTAAATTAATAGAACTAGTTTATTTAGTTGAATTAATAGAACTAGTAAGTGTTTAATGTTTCACCTATATATGAACATATATGTTAGATATTAGATATAAATTATATGTTAGATATATATTTAGTTTAGTTATATGAGATTTCATTATCTAATTAACAGAACTAGTTTAGTTGAATTAATTAGTTGAACTAGTTAGTTGAATTAGTTCAATTAATTAGGTATATTTTAATGTTTCACCTATGAACATAGGAATGTCGTCTGACGACGAACACGATTTCATTATGTGCGAATACTGCGAAGACCAGCGCGGCCTGTGCGGCAGAAATTTTCTAGTTGATGATAGACGCTTCAGCATCAAGCTGGATGAGAACTTCGAAGTGGATACAGTAAGTCACAACGACAAGTCTTTTTTCTTAATTAAGCATGAGTTATGCTTCATTTGCTTCACCTTTTAATTTTAATTTTTCACTATTCTACTAGCGTATCCCCTGCCATGCAAGAATTTTTGTCTTGGATAAGATAGGTTTCAGTCCTAACGAAACTATGGAGGTAAAAAGAGTTTACTTGAAGACCGAGCATGGTTATACCTTCAACGTCAAATTATACAATGCAGACACATACACCTATTTTGAATGCAAAACTTGGCAAGCACTATGCAAGGCTTATGCATTTGAGCCTGATATGGTTATCACCTTTGATATTCGTCCAGAAGATGATATTAAAGGTAATAGAGACATCTGGGTCAATGTGCAGACGCCTCCAGTTCTACCATTATGTGAGTTTCTCAACCATATTTATGTCTTCGATATGAGATTATTTGAACCAGTTGAATAATTAATAGATCTCAATTTATATTGACAGCTTACTTCCAATCAAGCAAACATGTCCGGCGCTTGGTAGACAGGACCGTCCACTATCCCGGGGCTGAACTAAACTGCGAGGAGACAAGTCATTATGTTTCATGGCTTGAGGATCTTGATGCTGTCAAGACAAATTTCTTTCCTGCACTTAGAAATGTTAGTACTCAAAACGTGCGACCAATAGTGTTCGTACTGAACTACGGTCACATATATTTAGGAAAGATGGTAAGATTTCTACTATTTCTCCTCAGTGCATCTTTTGCATACATTATTTTTTTAAGCTAAACTTGATTGCTAAGTATGTTAGTATACGATGTTCTTCAACAGGGACTCCCGATGAATGTTGTGCCTGATTGGATCAAGACTAAAGGTACCATGAATATTGTTAGCTTACGGCCAAGATATCCTACAATGCACTTTAGTGCATTCAGGATTTCTAATAGCGAGGAATGCTTAATAGTAAAAGACTGGAGCAAAATTGTGAACGATCACAGAGAAGTACTAGGGGGCAGCAATCAGAAGCGCAACCCACGATTAAGAGACAGGTTCATCTGCCTGCTCCAATATGATGAATCAGCAAAGCTATACATGTTCTATGCTATTTTACCTAAGAGAGAGCAGCAGGAGTGATTAATTAGCTAGTTCATGCTCTTAGTACTTGTCCTCTCCATGTCCGTGTTCTTCGTCCTGAACTTAATCTCAAAGAGTGATTTGCTTTTGTGGTGTTATGAACGCTTATAATATCATTACCATGTTGAACTCGATGATATCTTTGCTATGAAAACCGTTGGTGATGATATATATGATGCAAGAGTTTTTATATTAATTAATATGATGATGATGATGATGAGTTATTATATCATTTATGAAAGAAATTGCATATTAGTTTCAACTGGATGGATTCTAGCTAAGTGATCAAGTATATGCCATATCCATATTACCTCGATCACTTAAGTAGGTGATCAAGTATATATAATATGGATATGACATATACTTGATGACTTAGCTAGGATCCACACGCATCCAGTCAAACTAATCACCTAATGATTTAACAACTCATTATCATGTAAAACAATCACTAAATTAAATTGAAAACACAAAATTAAAGTAAAAATAAAAAATAAAACCAAAACAGACCAAAACATTTAGTACCGGTTGGTGTTACCAACCGATACTAATGTCCTACGGGCCCACGGAGCTGGCTCGTGCCACGTGTTTGCCCTTTAGCACCGGTTCCTGCTAAACCGGTACTAAAGGGGGGGGGGGCCTTTAGTGCCTACAATTTAGTGCCGGTTATCGAACCGGCACTAAAGCCCCTTACGAACCGGTGCTATTGCCCGGTTCTGCACTAGTGGGGTGTCCCAACTTAGCCCATCACAAGCTCTCACGGTCAACGAAGGATATTCCTTCCCCCAAGACAATCCAATCAGACTCGGCATCCCGGTTACAAGACATCCTCGACAATGGTAAAACAAGTCCAGCAACACCGCCTGAATGTGCCGACAAATCCCGATAGGAACTGCACATGTCTCATTCTCAGGGCACACTCCGATGAGCGCCCCATACAACTAAAACCAAACCTCGAGTTTCCCCGAGGGGGCGCTGCACAAGGCTCTAGTTTGGACCAACACTCAGAGGAGCACTGGCCCGGGGGGGGGGGTTAAATAAAGATGACCCTTGAGTCTGCAGAACCCAAGGGAAAGAAAAGGCTAGGTGGCGAATGCTAAAACCAATGTTGGGCATTGCTGGAGGAGTTTTATTCAAGGCGAACTGTCAAGGGGTTCCCATTATAACCCAACCGTGTAAGAAACACAAAATCCGGGAACATAACACCGATATGACGGAAACTAGGGCGGCAAGAGTGGAACAAAACACCAGGCATAAGGCCAAGCCTTCCACCCTTTACCAAGTATATAGGTGCGTTAATTAAATAAGAGATATTGTGATATCCCAACATATCCATGTTCCAACATGGAACAAACTCCAATCTTCACCTGCAACTAACAACACTATAAGAGGGGCTGAGCAAAGCGGTAACATAGCCAAACAACGGTTTGCTAGGACAAGGTGGGTTAGAGGCTTGGCTTAAAAATATGGGAGGCATGATAAGCAAGTGGTAGGTATCGCAGCATAGGCATAGCAAAAGAGCGAGCAACTAGCAAGCAAAGATAGAAGTGATTTCAAGGGTATGGTCATCTTGCCTGAGATACCGCCAGGAAGAAGAACAAGTCCATGAAGATGAAAAACGGACGTAGTCGAACGGGTGCTGACAAACACGACGTTATCGGAACCAACCCGAAGAAGCAACACCGGAAAGGAGCAAACAACATAGTAAACAATCATCACATAAGCATGACACGATGCACAACCAAGTATGATGCATGTCCGGTTTAAAGAGGGCATGGCATGGCAAACTACACAAGCAAAACTACAAGTTAAGTGGAGCTCAATATGCAACGAGTTGCATATTGACGAAACACCACGGGACTTATTTACTTCTCTCTCATTTAGGTACCCAACAATATTAAATGTTGTTAAACATGGAAAGAGGTGAGGCATAACAAAACTATTCCATCTAAACAATTTAAATGGGGCCGGATATAACAAACAACAAACCCGGTAAACCCCATATGCATTAGTAATTTCATGCAAATAACAATTTTAAACATTTAAATGTTATTATCATGATGTGAATGACATGTGCAAGTTTTATGCAGTATTTATGGAAATGTTGATAAGAGCATATTAAGAAGCATTTGTCATCGTGGTGGAAATGAAAAGGAGTGCCACGACAACGATAACGAAAGGGTTCCACGGCAACGTCCCGGTTTCCGGTAACTCGATTGAGATGCCGGTGCAAAAGGAAAAGTGATGGGGCGTGTCATGCAAGGATGGTGGGGTGCTCCTGGATACCGGGTCCCCACGGGTTAGCGGCAAAAGAGGAGGACCGAGCAAGTGACAACTCGGTCACGGTGCAGACAACGGGTGCATCTCATACAACACATGCAAACGTTCTCGGACGGTCGTCTCGGGGTTATAACTTCGAAGCGTGCAAAAGGGACGGTTCTCGTTCGGTGCAAAGTAGAGGAAGTAGACATTCTCGGGACGTTCGTTGTGGAGGTAGTCGTACACGGCGACGGTAGTTGTACACGGGTCTTCGGCCATGGAAGTAGTCGTACAACATTTTCGTAGAGGTTCGGGGTCACGAGACGGAACTTGACGTCCACGGGGTCTTCGAGGGTCGACGGTAGTGGTACTCGATGAATCCCGAAATGGTCATAGGCGTTTTCGCGCGTAGGGGTACTTGGTGTTTCCGCGTCGTCGGCCTTGCCGGTCCCGGACTCGGCAACGTAGTTGTACAAGAGCGTCATCGGACTTGTCAAAATCGAAGTCTTCGGGGTCATCGTGTTACTTGGCGCTTGCGTTATTGATAGCTCGAAGGGGTACTTGACGGGTCCGTGGTCTCCGGTCGTAATGGTCCTTGATGATACGGGTAGTCGAACTTGACGAAAAACGGGTCTTTTCGGGGACTTGATGCATCCGAATTCCTCGGGTTTGTAGTTGTACTTGGCTTTCGGAGCAGCAACATGGAGGCAACAACGGCAGGACGAGGTGGATGTGCACTGGTGGTCATCGGGGAGGTGCATCATGAGCGACAAGGAAGCCATGGGCGTGCAACAAAGCAAAGGGGCGTCGGGGCTCATCGGCGCAAGGCGAGCAGCAGCATCAACACAAGTCACAGACCGAGGAGGTGCTGCCAGGTGCTGATGGTGGAGGTCAACACCAAAGGGGACAGGGCACCGGAGTTGGATCTGGCCGGGAACGGGCAATGGCGGCGGAGGCCAGCCGGATCTGGACGGGGTAGAAGGAGAACTGCGCTCCCGCGGTTGAAGACGAACGGGCGACGGCACAACACCCCAGGAGGCAGCAGGACGCGAGGACGGCAGGGGCATGGTCGCAGGGGGTCTCGTCCATGGCGGCCCTGACTTTCGGTGCACAACGGGGTGGCGAGGAGGGGTCTCTCCGGCGAGCTGTGGGCGGCCAGTGCTCGAGGAGAGGCCGAGGGCGGCTGGATCCGGCCAGAGGCGACGTCCTACGGCGCAGGACGAGAACGAGAGGGAGTCAGATGTGGTGCACGGCAGGTCACCGGCGCGTGGGAAGACCAGGTGAAGTAGGGCGCGGTATGACTGGAAGCTGCGGGGTCACATGGAGGTAGCAGCGAGGCGAGGCACTATGGGCGAGGGAGAGAGCGAGAGGAGAGAGGAGCGTGGGGATCGATCGGAGGGAGAGGAAAAATGGGGACGAGGCAATGCTCTCTGGAGGCGGAGGGAGAGGGGATCGGGAGAGGTCACGGGGTCGAGCGGGGAAGGCTAGGGTTAGGCCTGGGGATGGATGGCCTTGGGCCTTAGGAGGGAAAAGTCTGGGCCTTGGAGGCCGGTCGGCCTGGCTTGGCTGCCGACCCCTGCTGGGCCTGGTGCTCTCTCTCTTACACTTCTTAGAAGAAAGAGGGAGACAAGAAAGAAAAAAAATAGAGAGAAGAAAAAGAAGAGGGATTTAGGGAACAAATTTGAACATGCGGGTAATTTTCTTGGACTCACAAAAAAAATGCTCGGTCCGAGAAAAATAGGTAGGGAGCCCAATGAACAAAATGGAGATGTTTTGTAGATGTTAGGGGATGATCTGGATCCAACGGTGACGACTGCCCGGGTCGGGTCCAGGACAGCTTTCGGGCGCGCGCGCGAGGAGGCTCGCGGGCTGACGAGAGAGGAGAGGAGTGCAGCCCGGCAACTATTTCCGGAGACCGAAAACGTCTGACATTTTGACCGACTATAATGTCGCTATAGTTATCCGTTGGGGCGTCAAACGGACTCCAAATGCGATGAAACTTGGCAGGCGGCCTACCTACAACATAACAACACCGCATGCCAACATTCAACCCATTCCGAGTACATTTTCCGGCCACTTATAAAATAATATTTTGGACATGCCGCAGGCGCGTGCAAGTGTGTTTGGGCTCAGAACGGACAACGGAGAGAACGAGGAGACCGGGACGGATGCAAGTTTTGAAAACATGATGAAGCAATGCATGTGATGACATGATAAAATTCAACACGCAATCAAATGACAAGGCAACAACAACGAATAACTGGAAGACACCTGGCGCATCGGTCTCGGGGTGTCACAACACTGCACCACTACAAGAGGATCTCGTCCCGAGATCTAGGATGGCACTAGAGGGAAAACGGAAGAGGAAGGGGAAGAGGTAAACTAAGTTGCTTCTTTGACAAACGAGTGAATACACGAACTTGAGAGGTTGAACAAATTGAAAGAAAGAATACACGAAGATGAACGAAGTTGAAAACACTCCGTTAGTAAAGAGGAACAGGGAAGAACAAATTCGTATAGCACTCCGGTTGAAAAGAGATACGAAACTTGATAAGATGAAAAGAACTTGAGCAGAGGACACAACACTCTGGTTAAATGGGTAAGCACAAAAAGAACACCATCTGAGAATATGAGAGAAAAGAGCAACATCACAATGCCTCCGGAAGAGAGAATAGAAGATGGATCATTGAAATAAAAGAATGGAGAAGAAAATGCCAACTTCTGTCACAAAAGAGCTTGAAAAGGCATCCTTAGGAGAAGGGTCGAACGGAGTTGTTGGATTAACAACAACGAAAAGGATAAGCTTGTTATGGACTTATAGAAGACATCTCAAAATTATGAGGTGACAACATGCCACTCACGGAAAAAAATTTGATTGTGAGCTAGAAAAAGATAGAAATCTTCTTCCACCGAGGTGATAAGGATAAAACTTGGATCATAGATAATCACCACAAAGAGCAACATTCCCAATGGAAGGCTTTAGGTGAAATATGACCCAAGATAACTCCAATGAAGAGATTGATGGATTGCAAAGGATCTCATGAACGAAAAGAAAAATGATGGTTTAAAATATATCATTCGGGACAACTTTTGAATCATGAAACACAAGGCAATTGTCAAAAATGACATAACACCACCTCAAAAGATGAGATATGAAAGAATTGCACTTCGGAATGCAAGATGAAGAATGCTTGAGCTCCTCTTGGTGAACACTTCGAGAACGAATTAAATCCATGATGAACCATTATGTAGAACCTCCATGAAGAACTCCGGTAACAAAAGAATGATCAACCGAAAAGAAGGAGAAGTTGAAAACACAACATGAAGACTTGCGATGATTTAGATGAAGCTTTGTGACGAGATAAAGTGGAAACTTCAAACTCCGGAAAAGAAAAGATAAGGCATCTCGAACCGAGAATGTGATATGATGAACAAACTCTGGAAAGAAGAAACTAGACCACTTGGATTAAACAATAATAAGAATTACATTATGCGTATCCTTGACCAATTAAATTGATGACAAGCAACGGATTTGGCATACTACTTATTCTCGTTGAAAAGAATTACAGAGAGATATAGCGCGAACTTGGGAGGATCTTCAACGAACCACCGGTAGGATTGAAACAACGAATAAATAAATATGATAAAGGAGGAAGAGAAATCTTGAACGAACCACCGTAAGAATTGAAAATGAACGAAGAAAAGATATGAATCACTGGTAAGAATTTGAAAACTAACAAAGATACGTGGGAAAATTTAGATACAAGAGAACGAAGAGATCCAGGGCTGATTAGAGAAATTTGAATGATGCACCGGTAAGATTTGGAGAACAATAGCTGAAAGCTGGAATGAATAATCCCGTAATGATAGTCTTCGGAGAATCAAACTGAAAAGAGTCCTGGATTGCTCCGGATGGGTGAAAAGAATATCTCACAATCGAAAACAATAATGAGAGGATGACACGAAGCTAGAGCCATGGATCCTTGAGAGAACGGATAAGATATGGAGGAAAACTCTTCTTCGGTCTTCAAATGTTGAGAATGATGACGAGAACCACCACTGAGAATTGTAGAGGCACTCCGGAATTAAAATTGGAAAGGTTGAACCAACGATGAAAAGAATTTGAGAGATCTTAGAGAAAGGCATTTGACTGATGATAATTCATTCTTACGTCAAACTTTGAAATGAATTTGAGAGTAACTCCGGGAAAATTTAGAAGAGTCAGGTAAGATCCTGGGAAAAGACTTGTGGGTTAGGGCCCACTCAAAAGAAACACCGTTGAAATGATTTAAAATAAAGATTGCACCGGTTGAATTACATGGCTTGAATGAGATAACAGCCTCGAAATAGATTGAGCGGATTGAGAATGGAAACGAATCTTCTGAGATATCTTCAGCACTCCGGAACAATTAAATAGCAAGAAGTGGATGATTATGAGGTGCACCGGCATGAGAAAACATTTGAAGCAAGGACAGATATGATCGACAAAGCTTGAATTGAATCCACCGGAGAAGGAAAAGAATGAAGAATATTGAACTTGTAGAACATCTTCAAGAGAACTACCGGGTAAGAACGTTGATTGAAAAGAATGGAGAGACTTCACATCCATAAAATGGATAACAAATTAAGAAATCCGAGTCCTTGAAGGGAAAAGGTTGGGAGGGTGGGAAAACGAAGGCAACTTGGGAAGGATGAAACAAACAATGTTGAGAAGAAACTGAGATGGGATCTTACAAATATTGAAATGATCGGATCCACTTGAAGAGAAACACGTCGGTTGAAAAGGATTGGCAAGACAATCTTGATTATCATGAAGGATTAGTAATCACATCGGAGTACGAGAACACCAGTTAGGAAAGGTATGGAATCAACATTTGACATTGAAGCAACTCGAATACCACAACTCAAAACAAAAACAAAGGATTGGCTGGAAGAATAAAGCCGGAACAAACATATGATAGAGATTTCATCCGAAGTTTTTGTCGTGGGGCCTACACGGGCTCGATCGTACAACACCATCTTGTACAAGGCAGTGCACATGACATACGAAGTGTCCCCGAGTCGGCATAGCCAAGGACTCTTTAAGATACAACGAGACCACTGTAAAACCAACCGTGGATAGGCGGACCACTAGACGTCGAACCCCAATATCATATCATACATCTGTCGGAAAGATATCTTAAGAGCTACTTGAATTCCCACTTATAAACTCCTGAAACTTTCCGGTTATGCAATCAGGTGTCGGGGATACAGGGGAAGCATAATATCTCACCCAAAACTAACAAATCCTACATCCAGCTGTATCCATCCTTTAACACATAACCAAGAAACCTTCAGAAATCATTTACCTCAACCTTCGAAAAGCATCCGTTATACGAGTTATGGCAATACTCCTGAACTCCCGCCCCAGTACTAGGTGGCGTCGAGGTTATCTCACCAACAACTGCATAAAATACTCCCGAACTCCCGCCCCAGTACTGGGTGGCGTCGACGTTATCTCACCAACAACTGCATAAAAGAGATTTTCGATGTCGGCGAACTCAGGTATTCCAGAACTACAACGATAAAATTGTGACGACAACACATCGGAGCTCAACTCCCCGGGACACTGCCATAACCCCTAAATGTCAGGAGGCACCAAGAACAATGTTCTCGTCACAAAACCATCGGAACGATTCCAAGATACCTGCGTGATCCTAAATTTTTTTTAGTGAAATTTGAGAAGAGAATAGACAAAACTCTACGTCAGGATACCTCACCAGAGCGATGAAGGGACTAAGGAGTAAAAAGAATCCTACTCTCCGACAGATATAATCCTTTAAGACTCAAAACATTTTTCTAGACTCAACAACGCCAGTGATTCGATCAAGCAGGGGGCTCCTAAGTCGGGGAAGGCTCTGATAACCAACTTGTAACGCCCTCGATGCGGCTATATCTCCCATGTGTCGAAGCACGACTTAGAGGCATAACCGCATTGAAAGCAATGTCGCAAGTGAGGTAATCTCCACAACAACCCATGTAATACATAAAGGGAAAGAGATACATAGTTGGCTTACACTCACCACGTCACAAAAATACATGAATAAAGCATTACATCTTCCAGATACACACAAGGTCCGACTACGGAACCAAAATAAAGAAGACTACCCCAAATGCTACACAGATCCCCGATCGTCCCAACTGGGCTCCACTACTGATCAACTGGAAACGAAACAACATAATGAACACGATCTTCATCGAGCTCCTCCTTGAGTTCGGTTGCGTCACCTGCACGGCATCATCGGCACCTGCAAGCTGGTTTTGGAAGTATCTGTGAGTCACGGGGACTCAGCAATCTCACACCCTCGCGATCAAGACTATTTAAGCTTATAGGAAGGGAAAAGGTATGAGGTGGAGCTGCAGCAAGCGACTAGCATATATGGTGGCTAACAAACGCAAATGAGAGCGAGAAGAGGAGGCAAAGCACGGTCGAGAAACTATGATCAAGAAGTGATCCTAGAACAACCTACGTCAAGCATAACTCCAACACCGTGTTCACTTCCCGGACTCCGTCGAGAAGAGACCATCACGGTTACACTCATGGTTGATGCATTTTAATTAAGATAAGTTTCGGGTTTTCTACAACCGGACATTAACAAATTCCCATCTGCCCATAACCGCGGGCACGACTTTCGAAAGATCAAATCCCCGCAGGGGTGTCCCAACTTAGCCCATCACAAGCTCTCATGGTCAACGAAGGATATTCCTTCTCCCGAGACAATCTGATCAGACTCGGCATCCCGGTTACAAGACATCCTCGGCAATGGTAAAACAAGTCCAGCAACACCGCCCGAATGTGCCGACAAATCCCGATAGGAGCTGCACATATCTCGTTCTCAGGGCACACTCAGATGAGCGCTCCATACAACTAAAATCAAACCTCGAGTTTCCCCGAGGGGGCGCTGCACAGAGCTCTAGTTTGGACCAACACTCAGAGGAGCACTTGCCCGGGGGGGTTTAAATAAAGATGACCCTTGAGTCTGCAGAACCCAAGGGAAAGAAAAGGCTAGGTGGCGAATGGCAAAACCAATGTTGGGCATTACTGGAGGAGTTTTATTCAAGGCGAACTATCAAGGTGTTCCCATTATAACCCAACCGTGTAAGGAACGCAAAATCCGGGAACATAACACCGATATGACGGAAATTAGGGCGGCAAGAGTGGAACAAAACACCAGGCATAAGGCCGAGCCTTCCACCCTTTACCAAGTATATAGGTGCGTTAATTAAATAAGAGATATTGTGATATCCCAACATATCCATGTTCCAACATGGAACAAACTCCAATCTTTACCTGCAACTAACAACGCTATAAGAGGGGCTGAGCAAAGTGGTAACATAGCCAAACAACGGTTTTCTAGGACAAGGTGGGTTAGAGGCTTGGCTTAACAATTTGGAAGGCATGATAAGCAAGTGGTAGGTATCGCAGCATAGGCATAGCAAAAGAGCGAGCAACTAGCAAGCAAAGATAGAAGTGATTTCAAGGGTATGGTCATCTTGCCTGAGATACCGCCAGGAAGAAGAATGAGTCCATGAAGATGACAAACGGACGTAGTCGAACGGGTGCTCACAAACACGACGTTATCGGAACCAACCCGAAGAAGCAACACCGGAAAGGAGCAAACAACATAGTAAACAATCATCACATAAGCATGGCACGATGCACAACCAAGTATGATGCATGTCCGGTTTAAAGAGGGCATGGCATGGCAAACTGCACAAGCAAAACTACAAGTTAAGTGGAGCTCAATATGCAACGAGTTGCATATTGACGAAACACCACGGGACTTATTTACTTCTCTCTCGTTTAGGTACCCAACAATATTAAATGTTGTTAAACATGGCAAGAGGTGAGGCATAACAAAACTATACCATCTAAACAATTTAAATGGGGCCGGATATAACAAACAACAAACCCGGTAAACCCCATATGCATTAGTAATTTCATGCAAATAACAATTTTAAACATTTAAATGTTATTATCATGATGTGAATGACATGTGCAAGTTTTATGCAGTATTTATGGAAATGTTGATAAGAGCATATTAAGAAGCATTTGTCATCGTGGTGGAAATGAAAAGGAGTGCCACGACAACGATAACGAAAGGGTGCCATGGCAACGTCCCGGTTTCCGGTAACTCGATTGAGATGCCGGTGCAAAAGGAAAAGTGATGGGGCGTGTCATGCAAGGATGGTGGGGTGCTCCTGGATACCGGGTCCCCACGGGTTAGCGGCAAAAGAGGAGGACTGAGCAAGTGACAACTCGGTGACGGTGCAGACAATGGGTGCATCTCATACAACACATGCAAACGTTCACGGACGGTCGTCTCGGGGTTATACCTTCGAAGTGTGCAAAAGGGACGGTTCTCGTTCGGTGCAAAGTAGAGGAAGTAGATGTTCTCGGGACATTCATAGTGGAGGTAGTCGTACACGGCGACGGTAGTTGTACACGCGTCTTCGGCCACGGAAGTAGTCGTACAACGTTTTCGTAGAGGTTCGGGGTCACGAGACGGAACTTGACGTCCACGGGGTCTTCGAGGGTCGACGGTAGTGGTACTCAATGAATCCCGAAATGGTCGTAGGCATTTTCGCGCGTAGGGGTACTTGGCGTTTCCGCGTCGTCAGCCTTGCCGGTCCCGGACTTGGCAACGTAGTTGTACAAGAGTGTCATCGGACTTGTCAAAATCGAAGTCTTCGGGGTCATCGTGTTACTTGGCGCTTGCGTTATTGATAGCTCGAAGGGATACTTGACGGGTCCGTGGTCTCCGGCCGTAGTAGTTCTTGATGATACGGGTAGTCGAACTTGACGAAAAACGGGTCTTCTCGGGGACTTGATGCATCCGAATTCCTCGGGTTTGTAGTTGTGCTTGGCTTTCGGAGCAGCAACATGGAGGCAACAATGGCAGGACGAGGTGGAGGTGCACTGGTGGCCATCGGGGAGGTGCAGCACGAGTGACAAGGAAGCCATGGGCGTGCAACAAAGCAAAGGGGGCGCTGGGGCTCATGGGCGCAAGGCAAGCAACAACATCAACACAAGTCACGTACCGAGGAGGTGCTGCCAGGCGCTGATGGTGGAGGTCAACACCGAAGGGGACGGGGCACAGGAGTTGGATCCGGCCGAGAACAGGCAACGGCGGCGGAGGCCAGCCGGATCTGGACGGGGTAGAAGGAGAACTACGCTCCCGCGGTTGAAGACGAATGAGCGACGGCGCAACACCCCAGGAAGCAGCAGGGCGCGGGGACGGCAGGGGCGTGGTCGCAGTGGGTCTCGTCCATGGCAGCCCTGACTTTCGGTGCACAACGGGGTGGCGAGGAGGGGTCTCTCCGGCGAGCTATGGGCGGCCAGTGCTCGAGGAGAGGCCGAGGGCGGCTGGATCCGGCTGGAGGCGACGTCCTACGGCACGGGACGAGAACGAGAGGGAGTCAGAGGTGGTGCAGGGCAGGTCGCTGACACGCGGGAAGACCAGCTGCAGCAGGTCGCGGTATGACTGGAAGCCGCGGGGTGACATGGAGGTAGCAGCGAGGCGAGGCGCTATGGGAGAGTGGAGAGAGGAGCGTGGGGATCGATCGGAGGGAGAGGAAAAATGGGGACGAGGCGATGCTCTCTGGCGGCGGAGGGAGAGGGGATCGGGAGATGTCACGGGGTCGAGCGGGGATGGCTAGGCTTAGGCCTGGGGATGGATGGCCTTGGGCCTTAGGAGAGAAAAGTCTGGGCCTTGGAGTCCGGTCGGCCTGGCTGGGCTGCCGACCCCTGCTGGGCCTGGTGCTCTCTCACTCTTACACTTCTTAGAAGAAATAGGGAGACAAGAAAGAAAAAATAGAGAGAGAAAAAGAAGAGGGATTTAAGGAACGAATTTGAACATGCGGGTAATTTTCTTGGACTCACAAAAAATATGCTCGGTCCAAGAAAAATAGGTAGGGAGCCCAATTAACAAAATAGAGATGTTTTGTAGATGTTAGGGGATGATCCGGATCCAACGGTGATGACTGCCCTGGTCGGGTCCAGGACAACTTTCGGGTGCGCGCGCGAGGAGGGTCGCGGGCTGACGAGAGAGGAGAGGAGTGGAGCTCGGCAACTGTTTCCGGAGACGGAAAATGTCCGACGTTTTGACCGACTATAATGTCGCTATAGTTATCCGTTGGGGCGTCAAACGGACTCCAAATGCGATGAAACTTGGCAGGCGGCCTACCTACAACATAACAACACCGCATGCCAACTTTCAACCCATTACGAGAACATTTTCCGACCACTTATAAAATAATATTTCAGACATGCCGCGGGCGCGTGCAAGTGTATTTGGGCTCAGAACGGACAATAGAGAGAACTAGGAGACCGGGACGGATGGAAGTTTTGAAAACATGATGATGCAATGCATGTGATGACATGATAAAATGCAACACGCAAGCAAATGACAAGGCAACGACAGCGAATAACTGGAAGATACCTGGCGCATCGGTCTCGGGGCGTCACAGGTTCACCATACGTGCATGCTACGGGAATCACAAACTTTAACACAAGTATTTCTCAAATTCACAACTGCTCAACTAGCATGACTCTAATATCACCATCTCCATATATCAAAACAATTATCAAGTATCAAACTTCTCATAGTATTCAATGCACTTGTATGAAAGTTTTTATTATTGCCATGTTGTTCTAAAGGACTCTCAAAATAATATAAGTGAAGCATGAGAGATCAATTATTTCTATAAAATAAAACCACCGCCGTGCTCTAAAAGATATAAGTGAAGAACTAGAGCAAAACTATATAGCTCAAAAGATATAAGTGAAGCACATAGAGTATTCTAATAAATTCCCAATCATGTGAGTCTCCCTCAAAGGGTGTGTACAGAAAGTATGATTGTGGTAAACTAAAAAGCAAAGACTCAAATTATAAAAGACGCTCCAAGCAAAACACATATCATGTGGTGAATAAAAATATAGCTCCATGTAAAGTTACCGATAGACGAAGATGAAAGAGGGGACGCCTTCCGGGGCATCCCCAAGCTTAGGATTTTTGGTGTCCTTGAATTTTACCTTGGGGTGCCATGGGAATCCCCAAGCTTAGGCTCTTTCCACCCCTTTTTCCATAATCCATCAAATCTTTACCCGAAACTTGAAAACTTCACAACACAAAACTCAAAATAGAAAATCTTGTGAGCTCCGTTTGCGAAAGAAAACAAAAAACCACTTCAAGGTACTGTAATGAAATCATTCTTGTAGTTGTACTTGGCTTTCGGAGCAGCAACATGGAGGCAACAACGGCAGGATGAGGTGGATGTGCACTGGTGGCCATCGGGGAGGTGCATCACGAGCGACAAGGAAGCCATGGGCGTGCAACAAAGCAAAGGGGGCGCCGGGGCTCATCAGCGCAAGGCGAGCAGCAGCATCAGCACAAGTCACGGACCGAGTAGGTGCTACCAGGTGCTGATGGTGGAGGTCAACTCTGAAGGGGACGGGGCACCGGAGTTGGATCCGGCCGGGAACGGGCAATGGCGGCGGAGGCCAGCCAGATCTGGATGGGGTAGAAGGAGAACTGCGCTCCTGCGGTTGAAGACGAACGGGCGACGGCGCAGCACCCTAGGAGGCAGCAGGGCGCGGGGACGGCAGGGGCGTGGTCGCAGGGGGTCTTGTCCATGGCAGCCCTGACTTTCGGTGCACAACGGGGTGGCGAGGAGGGGTCTCTCCAGCGAGCTGTGGGCGGCCAGTGCTCGAGGAGAGGCCGAGGGCGGCTGGATCCGGCCGGAGGCGACGTCCTACGGCGCGGGATGAGAACGAGAGGGAGTCAGAGGTGGTGCATGGCAGGTCGCCGGCGCGCGGGAAGAGCAGGTGAAGCAGGGCGCGGTATGACTGGAAGCTGCGGGGTGACATGGAGGTAGCAGCGAGGCGAGGCGCTATGGGCGAGGGAGAGAGCGAGAGGAGAGAGGAGCATGGGGATCGATCGGAGGGAGAGGAAAAATGGGGACGAGGCGATGCTCTCTGGAGGCGGAGGGAGAGGGTATCGGGAGAGGTCACGGGGTCGAGCGGGGAAGGCTAGGGTTAGGCCTGGGGATGGATGGCCTTGGGCCTTAGGAGGGAAAAGACTGGGCCTTGGAGGCTGGTCGGCCTGGTTGGGCTGCCGACCCCTGCTGGGCCTGGTGCTCTCTCACTCTTACACTTCTTAGAAGAAAGAGGGAGACAAGAAAGAAAAAAAGTAGAGAGAAGAAAAAGAAGAGGGATTTAGGGAACAAATTTGAACATGCGGGTAATTTTCTTGGACTCACAAAAAATATGCTCGGTCCGAGAAAAATAGCTAGGGAGCCCAATGAACAAAATGGAGATGTTTTGTAGATGTTAGGGGATGATCCGGATCCAACGGTGATGACTGCCCGGGTCGGGTCCGGGACAACTTTCGGGCGCGCGCGAGGAGGCTCGCGGGCTGACGAGAGAGGAGAGGAGTGCAGCCAGGCAACTATTTCCCGAGACCGAAAACGTCCGACGTTTTGACCGACTATAATGTCGCTATAGTTATCCGTTGGGGCGTCAAACGGACTCCAAATGCGATGAAACTTGGCAGGCGGCCTACCTACAACATAACAACACCGCATGCCAACTTTCAACCCATTCCGAGTACATTTTCCGGCCACTTATAAAATAATATTTCGGACATGTCGCAGGTGCGTGCAAGTGTGTTTGGGCTCAGAACGGACAACGGAGAGAACGAGGAGATCGGGACGGATGCAAGTTTTGAAAACATGATGATGCAATGCATGTGATGACATGATAAAATGCAACACGCAAGCAAATGACAAGGCAACAACAACGAATAACTGGAAGACACCTGGCGCATCGGTCTCGGGGTGTCACAGGTTCACCATACGTGCATGCTATGGGAATGACAAACTTTAACACAAGTATTTCTCAAATTCACAATTGCTCAACTAGCATGACTCTAATATCACCATCTCCATATATCAAAACAATTATCAAGTATCAAACTTCTCATAGTATTCAATGCACTTGTATGAAAGTTTTATTATTGCCATGTTGTTCCAAAGGACTCTCAAAATAATATAAGTGAAGCATGAGAGATCAATTATTTCTATAAATAAAACCACCGCCGTGCTCTAAAAGATATAAGTGAAGAACTAGAGCAAAACTATATAGCTCAAAAGATATAAGTGAAGCACATAGAGTATTCTAATAAATTCCCAATCATGTGAGTCTCCCTCAAAGGGTGTGTACAGAAAGTATGATTGTGGTAAAATAAAAAGCAAAGACTCAAATTATACAAGACGCTCCAAGCAAAACACATATCATGTGGTGAATAAAAATATAGCTCCAAGTAAAGTTACCGATCAACGAAGATGAAAGAGGGGATGCCTTCCGGGGCATCCCCAAGCTTAGGATTTTTGGTGTCCTTGAATTTTACCTTGGGGTGCCATGGGAATCCCCAAGCTTAGGCTCTTTCCACCCCTTTTTCCATAATCCATCAAATCTTTACCCGAAACTTGAAAACTTCACAACACAAAACTCAAAATAGAAAATCTCGTGAGCTCCGTTAGCAAAAGAAAACAAAAAACCACTTCAAGGTACTGTAATGAAATCATTCTTGATTTATATTGGTGTTACACCTACTGCATTCCAACTTCTCTATGGTTTATAAACTCTTTTACTAGCCATAGATTCATCAAAATAAGCAAACAACACACGAAAAACAGAATCTGTCAAAAACAGAACAGTCTGTAGTAATCTGTAGCTAATACAAACTTCTGGAACCCCAAAAATTCTAAAATAAATTTCTGGACGTGAGGAATTTATCTATTAATGATATTCAAAAATAATTAACTAAATATCACTTTCCAAATAAAAATGGCAGCGATTCTCGTGAGCGCTAAAGTTTCTGTTTTTTACAGCAAGATCAAAAAGACTTTCCCCAAGTCTTCCCAATGGTTGTACTTGGCACAAACACTAATTAAACACAAAAAACATGACTAAAACAGAGGCTAGATAAATTATTTTTTAAATAACGGCAAGGAAAAATATTGGGTTGTCTCCCAACAAACGCTTTTCTTTAAAGCCTTTTAGCTTGGCATTGACAATTTCAGTGATGCTCACATGAAATACAAGAATTGAAGCACAAAAGGAGCATCCTAAAGCATGTGACAAACACATCTAAGTCTAACATACTTCCTATGCGTAGGCATTTTATAAGAAAACAAATTATCATAGCAAGCAAAAATTAGCATATGCAAGGAAGTGGAAAGAAACAATAGCAATCTCAACATAACGAGAGCTAATTTAGTAACATGAAAATTTCTACAACCATATTTTCCTCTCTTATAATAATTACATGTAGGATCATAAGAAAATTCAACAATATAGCTATCACAAAATATATTCTTAACACGATCCACATGTATGCAAAGTTTACACTCCTCCAATATAGTGGGATTAACATTAACTAAAGTCATGACCTTTCCAAACCCACTTTTATCATAAACTTCATAAGATTGAACATTCTCCAAATCTGTGGGATCTATAGTTGACACTCTTCCAAACCCACTTTCAATATTATTGCAAACATTATAATCAATCTCATATTCATCACGGGGCTTAAATAAATTTTCAAGATCATAAGAAGAATCACCCCAATCATGATCATTGTAACAAGTAGTAGACATAGCAAAACTAGCATCCCCAAGCTTAGGGTTTTGCATATTATAAGCACAATTTACATTAATAGAATTTATACTATCATCATTGCAATCATGCTTTCTATTCAAAGATCCATCGTGAATCACTCCATAAATTACTTCGTCACAATTTTCAGATTCACGAATTTCAAGCAAAACTTCATAAAGATAATCTAGTGCACAGAACTCACTAGCAATTGGTTCATCATAATTGTATTTCTTAAAAAGATTATCAAGCGGATGAGGATCCATAGATCTTAGGTTCTCTTTTTAGCAATAAATAAACAACTATTCCAGCCAAACGAGCAAACGAGCCAAGTAAGACATCAAAGCAAAGGGAAAGACAAAAAGAAGAAGGGCGAATAAAATGACAAGGGTGAAGTGGGGAAGAGGAAAACGAGAGGAAAATGGAAAATAATATAATGCAAGGGATAAGAGTTTGTGATGGGTACTTGGTATGTCTTGACTTGTGCTTGAATCTCCCCGGCAACGGCGCCAGAAATCCTTCTTGCTACCTGTTGAGCACTGCGTTGGTTTTCCCTTGAAGAGGAAAGGGTGATGCAGTAAAGTAGGGTAAGTATTTCCCTCAGTTTTTGAGAACCAAGGTATCAATCCAGTAGGAGATCACGCTCAAGTCCCACGCACCTACACAAACAAATAAGAACCTCGCAACCAACGCGATAAAGGGGTTGTCAAACCCTTCAGGTCACTTACGAGAGTGAGATCTGATAGATATGATAAGATAATATTTTTGGTATTTATATGATAAAGATAAATAAAGATGCAAAGTAAAATAAACGGCAAATAGAAATAACTAAGTATTGGAAGATTAATATGATAGAAGATAGACCCGGGGGCCATAGGTTTCACTAGTGGCTTCTCTCAAGAGCATAAGTATTACGGTGGGTGAACGAATTACTGTCGAGCAATTGATAGAATTGAGCATAGTTATGAGAATATCTAGGTATGATCATGTATATAGGCATCACGTCCGAGACAAGTAGACCGAAACGATTCTGCATCTACTACTATTACTCCACACATCGACCGCTGTCCTGCATGCATCTAGAGTATTAAGTTCATAAGAACAGAGTAATGCTTTAAGGAAGATGACATGATGTAGAGGGATAAACTCATGCAATATGATATAAAACCCATCTTTTTATCCTCGATGGAAACAATGCAATACGTGTCGGTTCCCTTTCTGTCACTGGGATCGAGCACCGCAAGATTGAACCCAAAGCTAAGCACTTCTCCCATTGCAAGAAAGATCAATCTAGTAGGCCAAACCAAACTAATAATTCGAAGAGACTTGCAAATATAAACCAATCATACATAAAAGAATTCAGAGGAGAATCAAATATTGTTCATAGATAATCTGGATCATAAACCCACAATTCATTGGATCTCGACAAACACACCGCAAAAGAAGATTACATTGAATAGATCTCCAAGAAGATCGAGGAGAACTTTGTATTGAGATCTAAAGAGAGAGAAGAAGCCATCTAGCTAATAACTATGGACCCGAAGGTCTGAATTAAACTACTCACACATCACCGGAGAGGCCATGGAGTTGATGTAGAGGCCCTCCGTGATCGATGCCCCCTCTAGTGGAGCTCTGGAAAAGGCCCCAAGATGGGATCTCTCGGGTACAGAAGGTTGTAGCGGTGGAATTAGGTTTTCCTGGTGCTCCTAGATGTTTGCGGGGTACGTGGATATATATAGGAGGAAGAAGTATGTCGGTGGAGCAACTGAGGGCCCACGAGGGTGGAGGGCACGCCCCCTGCCTCGTGGCTTCCTCTGTTGTTTCTTGACGCCCACTCCAAGTATCCTATATCACGTTCGTTGAGAAAATCACGTTCCCGAAGGTTTCATTCCGTTTGGACTCCGTTTGATATTCCTTTTCTTCGAAACCCTAAAATAGGCAAAAAAAATAGCGATTTGGGCTGGGCCTCTGATTAGTAGGTTAGTCCCAAAAATGATATAAAAGTGTAAAACAAACCCATTGACAACCAAAATAGATAATATAATAGCATGGAGTAATCAAAAATTATAGATACGTTGGAGACGTATCAACAGGCACTGGGCCTTGCTTCACAGGCATCGGGCCTTGCTTCATGGGTAGAACTTCCGGAGGTACTAGATGTTCCACGCGTTCTGGATGGGGACCCCGTCCTGCATCTCCATGCGCACGATGCCAGGACTGGAGACGTGGGTCACCTTAAATGGGCCCTCCCACATGGGTGAAAGCTTATGCAGCCGTCCCCTGGAGAACACCCGCCTTAGGACGAGGCCACCCACCTCGAGCGTCCTGGAGCGGATGCTGCGACAGTGATACCGCCGCAGCGCCTGCTGGTATCTTGTCGCTCGAAGCGTGGCTTCGTGGCGGCGTTCCTCCCCCAGCAGGAGGTCCATCCCCCGCATGGCATCCTGTTGCGCCTCATCAAATGCCAGGACCTGCGCGGAGCGATGCTTGACCTCGTGAGGGAGAACCACTTCTGCTCCATAGACGAGGAAGAACAGGGTCTCGCCTGTTGGCTGCGTGGTAGTGGTGCGGATGGACCACAACACAGACTGGAGCTCATCGTGCCATCCCCTACCGCAAGCCTCGAGCTTCTTCTTGAAGGTCCTGGTCTTGAGGCCTCTCAAGACCTCCGCGTTGGCGCGTTCAAACTGACCATTGCTCCTAGGGTGTGCCACCGAAGCATAGCGGATCTGCGTTCGAAGGTTAGCACAATATGTCTTGAAGAGATTGCTAGTGAACTGCGAGCTATTGTCAATGATGATGCGATTAGGGACCCCGAACCGGCTCACGAGGCCCTTGATGAACTTGAACGCAGATCCGGCCGGGATGGTGCAGACAGTGATGACCCACAAGTGTAGGGGATCTATCGTAGCCTTTTCCACAAGTAAGAGTGTCGAACCCAACGAGGAGCAGAAGGAAATGATAAGCGGTTTTCAGCAAGGTATTCTCTGCAAGCACTAAAATTATCGGTAACAGATAGTTTTGTGTTAAATTAATTTGTAACGGGTAATAAGTAATAAAAGTAAATAAGGTGCAGCAAGATGGCCCAATCCTTTTTGTAGCAAAGGACAAGCGTGGACAAACTCTTATATAAAGGAAAGCGCTCCCGAGGACACATGGGAATTATCGTCAAGCTAGTTTTCGTCATGTTCATATGATTCACGTTCGGTACTTTGATAATTTGATATGTGGGTGGAACGGTGCTTGGGTACTGCCCTTACTTGGACAAGCATCCCACTTATGATTAACCCCTATTGCAAGCATCCGCAACTACAACAGAAGTATTAAGGTAAACCTAACCATAGCATGAAACATATGGATCCAAATGAGCCCCTTACGAAGCAACGCATAAACTAGGGTTTAAGCTTCTGTCACTCTAGCAACCCATCATCTACTTATTACTTCCCAATGCCTACCTCTAGGCCCAAACAATGGTGAAGTGTCATGTAGTCGACGTTCACATGACACCACTAGAGGGATGACAACATACATCTCATCAAAATATCAAACGAATACCAAATTCACATGACTACTTATAGCAAGACTTCTCCCATGTCCTCAGGAACAAACGTAACTACTCACAAAGCATATTCATGTTCATAATCAGAGGGGTATTAATATGCATAATGGATCTGAACATATGATCTTCCACCAAATAAACCAACTAGCATCAACTACAAGGAGTAATCAACACTACTAGCAACCCACATGTACCACTCTGAGGTTTGGATACAAAGATTGGATACAAGAGATGAACTAGGGTTTGAGATGTGATGGTGCTGGTGAAGATGTTCATGGAGATTGACCCACTCCCGATGGGAGGATCGTTGGTGATGACGATGGTGATGATTTCCCCTTCTCGGAGGGAAGTTTCCCCGGCAGAACAGCTCCGCCGGAGCCCTAGATTGGTTCCACCAAGGTTCCGCCTCGTGGTAGCGGAGTTTCGTCCCGTGAGCTAGCTTATGATTTTTTTCCTCGACGAAAGACTCCATATAGCCAAAGATGCGCATCAGAGGGCCACCAGGGGGCCAACGAGGTAGGGGGGCGCGCCCCCCACCCTCGTGGACGGTGGGTGGCCCCCCTTTGGTACTTCTTTCGCCCAATATTTTTTATATATTCTGAAAATAATTCCTGTGGAGTTTCAGGACTTTTGGAGATGTGCAGAATAGGTCTCTAATATTTGCTCCTTTTCCAGCCCAGAATTCCAGCTGCCGGCATTCCCCCTCTTCATGTAAACCTTCTAAAATAAGGGAGAAAAGGCATAAGTATTGTGACATAATGTGTAATAACAGCCCATAATGCAATAAATATCGATATAAAAGCATGATGCAAAATGAAGGTATCAACTCCCCCAAGCTTGGACCTCGCTTGTTCTCAAGCGAAAGCCGAAATCGAAAAATATGTCCACACGTTTAGAGATAGAGGTGTCGATAAAATAAAATACGGATATGAGGGCATCATGATCATTCTTAGAACAGCAATATATATATATATATATTGTCATATGATCTCTTATGCTAAAGTAACAATTCAATCACATACTCAAGTATGAATCAGAAACTTCATTGAAAACCAACAAACTATAATCTCAGTCATTGAAGCAATTGCAATTTATCATAACAAAGGAAAGAGTCAATATAAGAGCTTCTCAGCAAGTCTTTCACAATTGCTAACACTCACGCGATATTTATGGTTATAAGTTTTATTCGGACACAGAGAAAGATAGGGCTTATAGTTTTGCCTCCCAACTTTTTACCTCAAGGGTAATGTCAACAATAATAGTTCATGAAAACCCACATCCAATTAGCCATATATATCAAGATCTTTCCAACACATTGTGCTTGCCAAAGGATAAAATTTAAAAAGGAAAGGTGAAGATCACCATGACTCTTGCATGAAGTATAAGACAAGAATAAAAGATAAGCCCTTCGTAGAGGGAAGCAGAGGTTGTCATGTGCTTTTATGGTTGGATGCACAAAATCTTAATGCGAAAGAACGTCACTTTATATTGCCACTTGTGATATGGACCTTTATTATGCCGTCTGCCGCTTTTATTTCTTCCACATCACAAGATCGTATAAGGCTTATTCTCTCCACACTAATAAATCATACATAATTAGAGAGCAATTTTTATTGCTTGCAACGATGACAACTTACTTGAAAGATATTACTCAATACATAGGTAGATATGGTGGACTCTCATGGCAAAACTAGGTTTAAGGATGTTTGGAAGCACAGGTAGTATCTATACTTGGTGCAAAGAATTTGGCTAGCATGAGAGGGAAAGGCAAGCTCAACATGTTGGATGATCCATGACAATATAATTTATCTTAGATGTAAGAAAACATAATCCATTATGTTGTGTTCCTTGTCCAACGTCAACTCTTTAGCCTATCATACTTTAATGAGTGCTCACAATCATAAAAGATGTCCAAGATAGTATATTTATATGTGAAAACCTCTCTTTCTTTATTACTTCCTATTAATTGCAACGATGACCAAAACTATGTTTCTCAACTCTCAACAACTTTTATTCATCATACTCTTTATATGTGAAGTCATTACTCTCCATAAGATCCATATGATCTCTTTATTCCTTTTTATTTCTTTCTCTTTTATTCTATTCCCTCAAGATCATAGCAAAATAATGAAGGCCTTGACTCAACACTAATCTTTATTATATATAGCTCACGGACTTGATTACATAGAAGGATCATAAAGCAAACTCAAAACTAGATCATACTAAAACTTTATTCTACTAGATCAAGATATTACCAAAAGGATCGAACTAAGAAAAACGGTAAAGATAAAAGTATGATGGTGATATGATACTGGGGCACTCCCCCAAGCTTGGCAGTTGCCAGGGGGAGTGCCCATACCCATGTGTTTATGTTTCCTTCCTCGGAGGTGGTGATGATGGAGTTGTTGATGATGTAGGCTTGTCATCCATCTTCCAAGGCATAGGCTCACCATCATAGAAGGATGATCGAGTCTCCGGGATCCTCAGATCTGCAGCCAAACTCATCCTCTTGAATCTATATTCATACTCGCAGTTTTGGTTTTGGAGGTCATAGTTCTGGGCTTGGAGGCGCTCGATTTTCTCGTGAAGCTTGAAGATGGCCTCCCCAATGTTCTTGTCATCCAGCTTGTGGTTGTTGGTGAACTCCATGATCATTATATGATTGGAGTCGAGTCCATGTTCCACCATCTCCTGGCACTGGAAAACTTGTTGCTCCAATGCCTCGAGCCTTGTCTCCATGCTTCTGGTCCTCCTTGGTCCCTCAACATCGCAGATGTGCAGCAACCCCTCACGCATCTCAATGCTTTGAGGGTGTTGCAGCACCTCCGTGAGGTAGGGGTTGATGACCTTCTCAAAGAATTTGTCCTTGGGGGCACTTGAAGACGCCATGGCGATCAAGATCTATCAGAAAAGCAGCTCGAAACAAAGACAGAAGATATTTGCATGATACGGTGGTCAAAACCTTCGTTAGATTATATAATGAATTTTTGCCGAACAAAGGAAGTATCATGCAAGAAAATGAAGTCCAAAGATCACACGAGGTGCCCACGAGGCAGGGGGCGCGCCCTCCACCCTCTTGGACGCCTCGTGTCCTTCCTGGACTACTTCTTATTCTCCTATTTTCTCAAATATTCCAAAACGGAGAAAAATTGCCATTATAACTATTTTGGGGTCGGTTTACTTACCGTACCACATACCTATTCCTTTTCGGAGTCTGAAACGTTCTGGAAAGTGTCCCTTATGTATTCCTCCGGGGTTACGGTTTCAATAACATTAGTTTCAACATTTATGGGATTACCTGAGATATAATGTTTGATTCTTTGACCGTTCACCACCCTCGGATTTGTGCCTTCCAAGTTGTTGATTTTTATGGCACCGGAACGATAGGCCTCCTCGATGATGTAAGGGCCTTCCCATTTAGAGAGGAGTTTGCCTGCAAAAAATCTTAAACGAGAGTTGTATAACAATACATAATCACCTACATTAAACTCATGTTTTTGTATCCTTTTATCATGCCATCTTTTAACTTTTTCTTTAAACAGTTTGGCATTATCGTAGGCATGGGTTCTCCATTCATCAAGTGAGCTAATGTCAAAAAGCCTCTTCTCACCGGCAAGTTTGAAGTCATAGTTGAGCTCTTTAATAGCCCAATATGCCTTATGTTCTAGTTCAATAGGTAAGTGACATGCTTTACCATAAACCATTTTATATGGAGACATACCCATAGGATTTTTATATGCAGTTCCATAAGCCCATAATGCATCATCAAGTTTCTTGGACCAATTCTTTCTAGATCTATTAACAATCTTTTGCAAAATTAATTTAAGCTCGCTATTACTTAATTATACTTGACCACTAGACTGTGGATGATATGGAGATGCAATTCTATGATTAACATCATACTTAGCAAGCATTTTACGAAAAGCACCATGAATAAAATGTGAACCACCATCAGTCATTAGATATCTAGGGACTCCAAACCTCGGAAAAATAACTTCTTTAAGCATCTTAATAGAGGTGTTATGATCAGCACTACTAGTTGGAATAGCTTCTACCCACTTAGTAACATAATCAGCAGAAACTAAAATATGTGTATACCCATTAGAGGAAGGAAACGGTCCCATATGATCGAAGCCCCAAACATCAAATGGTTCAATAACAAGTGAATAATTCATAGGCATTTCTCGACGTCTACTAATATTACCAATTCTCTGACATTCATCACAAGACAAAACAAACTTACGGGCATCCTTGAAGAGAGTAGGCCAATAAAAACTGGATTGCAATACCTTATGTGCAGTTCTGCCTCCAGCATGGTGTCCTCCATAAGCCTCAGAGTGGTACAAATTTAGCAACAATGTAATTAGCATAATCAGCATGCCATCACTACAAAAAAACACTTCTGTGATGATATGTGTTTGTCACAGTAGGTCACGTTTTCTGTCATGCATGTACATCCATGACAAATTTATGATAGAATCAAGAAAGTCATACATGTGCTGTCGTAGAAGTGTTCCATGACAATACCAAAATTATCATCACGGAAGTGTCCACTTCCATGATGATAAATCGCGTGTCACAGAAGTGCTTTCGTCAAGGGTGACAAACACGTGGCATCCACCATAATGGAACACCGTTAAGCTATCGGGTCCGGTTTTGGATCCGATAACCTGTTAATAGCCCCAACCAATGGGGATTTTCCACGTGTAAAATCATCATTGGCTGGAGGAAACACGTGTCGGCTCACCGTTGGGACATATGTCATCCACTCATTGGACCCAAAGCGCCTATGTTACGTTGACATGTGGCATAGCCCAACAGAGGCCATTCCTGTGAAAAGGCCGGCCTGTTTGACTTGGTCAAAAGGTGGCAGGCCGGCCCACGGCAAGCGTGTTAACGACATGTTCGCATATAGCCCATTTACAGCCCGCTATCCCTGGGCCCATTTACGGCCTATCCGAATTAGGCTCAGCAGCATCATCTGGGCCGTCCAATATAATTCCAACCTGTTTTAACTTCCGGCCCATGTATGGCCTATGACGTCTTTCGGCCCATACGAGGCCCTTAGTAACCCTCGGCCCCTTAACGGCCTGTGGTAAAACTGGCCCATAATGAACATTGTATCACTTTATACCCATTAACGGCCCATTATTCCGTTGGGCTGTTTCCAGCCTATGTTATCTTTCGGCCTTCTCAGGGCCCATTTATTCTTGGGCTCATTTTCCAGCATTCGGTTACTTATGGCCCGTTACTCTCATTTTCTGCTTGTGGGCCAAATTCAGCCCGTGGTTACAGTCGGCCCGTTTGTGGCCTGTTAATACGTTGGGCCGTTTTCATGTCGAGAAAAACCCGTTGGGCTATTTTCATAGAGTTATCAAATATGGCCTATTAATGGCCCGTTATTGTGCACGAATAGTACGGCCCATGATTGGCGAAATGATGATACGCCCCGTAGAAGGCCCATGGATCCTACGGCCCATAAAAGGCCCATGGATCGTACGACCCATAGATGGCCCATGGATCCTACGGCCCGTATAGAAGGCCAATGGATCCTACGGCCCGTAGAAGGCCCATGGATCATACGGCCTGCAGGAGGCCCATGGTTACAACAGTCTGTGTGTTGCCATGATTATTTTGGCCTAGTTTCCAAAAATAGGTTACTGTGGCCACTTGAAAAACACAAAATGAACTGCAATGACTACAAGCAAACAACTAAACTAAACAACAAGGAAATAAATAAGCAAGCAATTAATGCTAGCCTATTACCGCTATTACACATATTATATCCACTAGGCATCAAAGTTCGCCACCAGTGCAAATATAGGGAACAAAGTAGCGTATTACATACACTAGCCGTCAAAATTGGCCACCAGTGCAAATAAACCTGGCAGGAAAACAAGAGCATAACTGAAAAAACTTCAGAAGAGCTCAAGAAACATGGTATCGACCATGCTGGCAATAAGCTTAGCAAGCTTATTATTATCTTTGTCCTGTTTGGCACTAAAATCCTCCAACGCTTGCTGTTGCGCGAGAAAGTATGCATTTGAATGCTCCAGGGACTTCCGTAGTCCTTCCGCTTCTTGTCGCAGCACAGCTGATCAATGTCTTTCAGCTTGTAGTTGAGACTCAAGAAACTGAACTGATTCAGATAGTGAGTTTGAATAGCTTGTGCAAGCGGTAGTGGCCAGTAACTCGAACACTAAACCAAGATAGGACTTTGGGTTTGTCTCACTGTCTTCGAGATAGTCTTCCTTAGCTGTTTTATCAGCTTTGTTGGAGACCAACAAGGATGTGTCACTATCCTGAACCTTATCCGCAATACTTCCTTTACCATTGCTTAATAAGGCACTCTTCCCCAATATTCTGTCAGCATTCTAAAAGAAGAAACAAGCAGACACATAACAGGTTTAGCATGTACTAGTATATGAAACTCATTTCGGTGAACCATTTCATTAGTAAGGTGGACATGATTAAACTACCAAGTCTTCTATTGCCAAGTACTAGTACATAATAAAAGCATCAAACAAACATATATCTATGTCCTATGGTCACTACATTGTCTTGCCAAATCAAAATGGAGACACAGTTCAAATCATATCAGTTCAAGACAAAGCAGTAGTGAAAGAATACAAAGTGTGGGAAACTACACGGCACAACATGATTTCAGATGGGTACCACAGGTCTACATGTACAACAACACTATTGGCTCTGTTGTGATGCTAGTAATGTGCATGATATGAGAAGTCAACTGTATACACAATTGAAATTGAAATCAACAGAGCTATTGATAAGAGCAGGCCTATTAAAGAAACATGTGTGAACATACCTACTGTGCCTTTGGAGTTTTGATTGGATCCTTCAATTTAAAAATAAGTTTTTATGAGTAAATACAGTGATACAAGATCAAAGCAGTATGAACTATAGCAATCATAGTTAAAAAAAGGCGCGCCTAAGCGAGCGCTTAAGCACACCTAAGCTCTAGGCGTTGGCAAAATGCATTGCGCATAACTATGCTTAATCTATGCATAACTGCGCATAAGCATGCACTTTGGTCAGTAAAGCGCAAGGCGGTGGCAAAATGCACAATTAACGCCTAGCGCTTTTTTGAACTATGATAGCAATGGAATCTTAAATTAGAACAGTTGTTCTTCAGGTTTAGGCACTTGTTCTACATGAACAGAGTACAGTAAGACGCAAGAATATAGTACTTAAAAATAGAAAATGAGCTCATAGACCTTACCACATTCTTGCTTCGGGACCAGTACAGAACGAGGCGTTCCCAGTCATCGTCTAGTAAATGTGTCTCAGAAGAACGTAAGGGAATTTGATGAGTTTCTTTACTGGTGAAGTACGTTTTCTTCAGGTAATTCCGATACTGGTACCAAGCATTCTTGAAGATAGCAGAGGTATTAGCACAGGTTACCTCATCCTGAGTTTCCAAATCGGTCCTTCTCTATAGAGAAAAATGGAAAAATTAGCTGTATTATAACCATCATGGAGGTAGGATGTATCGGACAAAGCAAACTAATTGCCATGAATAACATTACTTACACATAACTCCTGGACAAACACCTGCAACTGGCATTTTCCTTCATCTTCAGTATAATATTTCCAAGATGGGAAGATACGCATATACGATTTAACAACATCAAATGCGATAGATGCTAAACTACGACTAGCTGGTTGTGCTTCCTCCATAGGAATAGGCGTACTAACTGGTGGAGTTGGGGTTCGCCATGGTAGTACTGGCCCTTTGGGCACTGGAGCTACCTTACTAACTGCTCTTGTTTGGGAGCTCTGTGGTGGAGACGGTGCTGTGTCAACAGGAACTGGGTTACTATCTGCTGGGGTTGGGGTTAGATTGGATGAAGCTGGTTCTCTGTCCATCGCAGTAGGGGTACAATCTGCGAGAGTTTGGGTTATGTGTGGTAGGGCTGGTTCTCGTGCATGTACAACCGGGGTGCTATCTCCACCAAGAGGTAGCACTGTTTTAGCTGGTTCTCTGTCCATGGCAGTAGTATTACAATCTGCGAGAGTTTGGGTTATGTGCTATCTCCACCAATAGGTAGCATTGTTTTATTTGAAGACCGTCTTTTTAGTCCGCTAGATGCTGGCATCACCCGCTCCAATTCAAATGGCTGATAAACAGGAAACATAGTTGAATGTACAAACATTGTATGAGAGACAGATGTAATAGAGAGTGTGCAAAAAAGAGGGCATGAAATAGTTGACATGTATATTGTTTAACTAAAACTGTAACATCCCAAATTTTCAATTAGGAATGTTATATATTAGATCATCACTGCATATCATATTTTATTTGCTTTTGGTTTGATCCTAGAAATTCTACGCAACTCAAGGACCCTTGGAGAGAGTTGGGGATTTCGTTATTTTCATATTTGAGTTTTCTCAAATTTTGAAAATAGGATCATTTGATTTTATTTATTTTATCTCCAATTATTTCTATTATAAAAATATGAGAGAGGAATAAAATGACTTTCCCAAAATAAAGAAATATTGAGGATTTAGTAATAAAATCAAATAAGATTTTATTTCGGAGTTTTCTCGCTATTTTATTTGAATTTAGGAAAAATGTGCGTTTTTCAAAATTCCACTTAGGACCCAAATAAATGTTCATCTAGACCGGCTTGATTTTAGAAGTCGGGGAAATTTTATTTCGGGATTTTTGGAGTCCGTTTGGTATTTCTTTTATTTGTTTTTCTGTGCGTAATTATTTATTTAATGCGCAACTGACTTTGGGCCGTGTTCGGCCAGGACTCTGTCCGGCCGGGCCTTTATAAGGCGCCGCCCGAGCCCGTTAGCCCCAGCCGCGCCGCAACCCTAACCCTAGCCAAGCCGCCGCCGCTGCCGCCGCCGGGCGCCGCCGCTCGCCGCCCCGCCGCCCGACGCTGGAGCCACTGCCGCCGGACCCCGCCTCCGCAGACCCTGACGCCCCGCCGGAGCCGCCGCCTCGCCGGAGGTTGACCCTGCCCCGCCGCCGGCAGTTTTCCCCGAGAAAACCGTTCGGTTTTTCGATTGGTTTTTTTAGATCTGTTTTTTATTTAGATCGGTTTAGTTTATTTAGCGAGCGTTCGCTCGTTCGTTCATTTTAACGAACGCGTTCACCGATAAGTTCCAGAAAATGAACGTTCATTCGTTAATCTGTTTGTCGTTTTTCTTTTTCTCGGGTTATTCCGCGATTATTTCTGATCGCGATTTCTGATCCGATTTTCGTTCTAGTTTAACTTTTCGCTCGTTTATCAGAATCAGGCGATTCAAGCGCCTGGAGTTTCGTCTCGAAACCCTCTTTCCGTTTAACCAACTCAAACAAGTTTTTGCTTCTGTAAAATTTGACCTAGATCCAGATTAGTAAACGAAGCTTGTTTCTTTTGCCGTTTGACTTTCATTGCTTCGTTCGATTTGATTCTTTTTGCAAACCGGAGTTCTTAAGTTGAACTTTCTGGTTAGATCTCTTATTTGAGTTTTACCTATTCATTAGATGAATGCTTATTGTGTGCTTGTTTTTTTGTGATAGAGTACCCGGAGTGCGCCGCTTGCTACTTTGAATCGCTAGGTTTCGCGGATCATCAGCAAGGCAAGTGACACTTTGATCATACCTCTTTACTACACAGTTTTATTGCATTAGATCAAACCTCAAACATTGCATGATTAGGATATAATTAAATTGTTGGTTTTGGTAAGTAGATGAGGTAGTACCTATTACCTGTTTTGTTATCAAACCTTTGGGAGTTACTTCTACGTTTTCTTATATTGCCATGCTATGCTAGTAGACGTGGATTGGGTGAGTGTATCCATGACAGATGTGAGATTGTTAATTAATGGTTTATTTAAGGTGGCAACTTAAACACACATCTGGGTGGATTGAGGCACCTGGGTATTCCAGCGATTGCCTGTTTTTCTTTATGGACCGCCACCCAGGCTCAAAGGGATCATGAAATTATTCATACTAGAAACTTCCGTGTGCAGTCACAAGCTACTATGGGCTCTAGCATAGTTGACTAAGTCGTGCGAACTCTTACAGTGGTAGACTAGCAGATGTAGGGGATGTAGGTTGGTACGGTCTACCCGATCATAAGGTGCTAGCGCTTCTAAAAGACTATGTCTCGGTCATCCGTTTCTCAAACATCATGTAGTGCGAGAATCCCAACGGAGGAGATCGAGTCTTGTGGGGAAAAGTGTGCAAACCTCTGCAGAGTGTATAAACTAATCATGGTTAGCCGTGTCCCCGGTTATGGACATCTTGAGTATCTAGTACATGCATTATCATGTGAATCTCATCATGCTACTCTAATTAATATTGTTGGGTTTTAATGATGATGCTTAATTGGGATTGAGAGGGTGTCTACACTCTCAACGTTTAACAACCTCCATGATAGTTAAATAAAATCAATTCCTTTGTAGTAGGGAAAAATTGGGTTTACGCAAAACTGTAACCATAGAGCTTTCCACCAGCCATATATGGATGTAGTATAGTCTTATTCTTTCATTACTCTCTATGTGTTACATTGCCAGCATATTCCATGTGCTGACCCGTTTTCGGGCTGCAACGTTCATGTTGCAGACTTTTCAGACGATGAGTAAGGTGCCTTTAGGTCGTGGTTCTATACTCAGTGATGCCATTGGAGTTGATGGAATCACTTATCTTCCAAGCCTTCCGCTGTTATCGTTATTAGATGGCCTTAAGCCATATTTATTGTAATAAGTTCTCTTTTGAGACACTCGATGTAATAAGTGTGTGATTGCTACTCTGTTATAAATCCTTCAAGTACTGTGCGTGTCAGCATTATTGATCCAGGGATGACACTGAAGCACAGAAATCATACTGTTTGAGGTCTCGTCGCTACAAGATGGTATCAGAGCACACGCTGACTGTAGGACACGACCACTAAGCTAAAGCCCTAGATCACTACTCACTCTTCTCATTTCTGACTCCTCATCTTTTCTACTCTTTTAGGATGGAGGATGCAAGGAACACGTTCACGCAACCGGATTAAGATACACCTTTTGGACGTCACTTGAAGGAAGTCACTAGATATCTGAACATCGGAGTACCAAGCTTCACCGGAACCTACAACGCCACTTTATGTGAAGAGGAGCGCTGGATGATTCAAGTTCAAGTTCCACGAAGGACGTTCATGCCAGTCACTAAGCCCATAGAGTTTTCCTTTGATGCACCGACCTGGAGTCTAGGAAAGAGCATGGCAGCTCACAACGCCATGGGACGTATTGGAGAAGTTTACCGCAATGATCTCAAGGATACTATCTACCAGATTTGTGGGCGCCGAGATGAGCACTGGGAGATGATCAGCACCAGGAAGGATAGATCAATCGCAACTTTTATCCAGGTGTTAAACCAGCACATTCAACGTCAGGAGAACCAGATGTGCGCAGACATGATAGATCTGAAGAAGGCGAGGACAAGAATCATAGAGCTAGAATAACAACTCAAGGCTACACGTGAAGATTATATGGAGGAAATCGAAGTATTAGTGGAGAAGAATGACGACCTGATCAAGAAGATCGAAATATTTATCGCACTTCTTTTGTCACTGGCACACACGCTCTCGTGGGTCTATCACTGAGAAATCCCTTTTCGCCGGGCGGTGCGGTAAGTAAGACTAGTCGATGGACAACTGCTGACTGAATAGGGAGAAGATGCATTTTCCTAGGCTCTTTCTACTTTGCTCATTGGGTATAGCCGTCAGTGATCCACAGATACGGCGCTTTTGGATTCCTCGCAATCAATATTCCCGTCTGGGGTTGGCGGAGTTGGTAGAAAGCACGGTTAGCGATAAGCTGGTACTAGTTTCATTCTTTCTATTCCAAAATCCAATACCCGGAACTGGTAAATCAAACAATGTAGGCACACGTTGGCACAGTTCTGTAAATAAGAGATGTCTCATCCGGTTGAGCTGTCGCAAGGAGACCCTACACTAGTAGAAGAAGACAAAGAACCCAAGGAGATTCATTCGGAAGACTACATCATCATTGATGACACCGACTCGGACCCAGACGATAGCGATGATAACTATGTTGATGAAGCTGGAGCAGATATCATGGAGTCTGCAACCGAAGAATATTTCTAGTAGACCAACCCATCAGTAGTAGTATTCCACCATGTAAAAAGAGTAATCCGAGCACTTTTGCGATAGTTAGACCGATTGTATGCCCTTGTTTGATTAAATGAAGTGATTTTGTGTGCATTTGCCTCATGTGCATTTGGGTAGTGTTTTCTCTCTACACCCCTCTCTATTCTTAAATCTCATCTTTTCTAAATCCATCAGATGCCTTCGAGACGTGACCCCAGATTTACCTTCCCACCGGAGCTCACTCAGTTGATCCAGTAGCAGAATACGTTGAAGCAGTTGATAGTCCAGAATCAGAATCAGGGGAACAACAACAACAACCCACCACCGCCACCACCTATTGATCACTTAACCCGTTTTCTTAGGCTGAATCCGCCGGTGTTCTCCAGTAGCACCGAGCCGATTGTTGCCTTCAAGACAGCAAGGGAGTTGACCACGGCAGGATGCACAGATGCGGAAAAGGTGAAATTTGCCGCACATCAGCTTGAAGGACCCGCAGCATCATGGTGGGAGAATTTCACAGCCACTTACCCTATCGACACTGTCACATGGGATCAGTTTCAGCAGGCTTTCCGTACTGCCCATGTTTCAGCAGGAGCTATGGCCATGAAGAAGCATGAGTTTCACAACTTGCGCCAAGGAGGACGGACAGTTGGCCAGTATGTGGATGACTTTAGTAAGCTAGCACGTTATGCCTCAGATGACGTTGCTACGGATGCAGCTAAGCAGGAGAAGTTTCTAGAAGGACTGAATGATGAGTTGAGCATACAGTTGATGGTAGCAAGTTTCAACAACTACCAGGAGTTGGTAGATCATGCTCTTATGATTGAAGGGAAGCAGCAGCAGATTGAGAACCGCAAGAGGAAGTATGGACAAGGGAATTATAATTCTGGAGCTCAGCAGAAGCCGCGTTTTACCCCTAAACCGGGAGGACCTTTTCAGCATACTCATGGGGGAGGAAGTTCGCATAATCAAAATGGCCCCAAGAATGGTAACGGGAATGGAGGAAGCAACGGCCAGAACCGTACCACCCTATCAACACCAGCCAAGAGAGACCTGAGCCAAGTCACTTGCTTTAAGTGCCAGAAGACTGGACATTATGCCAATGAATGTCCTGAATCCCAGAATGGAAATGGCAATGGAAGCTCTGGGAAGAAGCCGAACCCTTTCAATAGGGGACAGGTGAACCACGTTAACGTGGAGGAGGGTGAAGCTCAGCCAGATGCAGTAATAGGTAAGTTTTTGGTTAAGTCATTTACTGCACTCGTTCTTTTTGATACTGGTGCATCGCATTCATACATCTCAAGGGGATTTGTGGATAAGTATAAATTGCCAACCCAAGCCCTTAGGTCACCCATGTTAGTAACCTCGCCTGGAGCAGAATATATGGCTAGTCTATGGTGTGATGGGTTACCATTAAGGATTGGTAACTATGTATTTCCCTCGGACCTAATAGTGTTGGAATCCCAAGGATTGGATGTGATATTAGGCATGGATTGGTTATCGAAGTATGAAGGGAACATTGAATGCGCTAGTAAGTCAATTTTGCTTACCACCCAGAAGGAAGAAGGATCAAGTATGTATCCCGACATGTGCCTAAGAGGACTCAAGTAAATTCCCTAACAGGAGTTGCACAAGAGGAAGTACCGGTGGTAAAGGATTTTCCGGATGTATTTCCAGAAGAGTTACCAGGCATGCCACCGGACAGAGATATTGAGTTTTTGATTGAACTTTTGCCAGGCACAGGGCCAATATCTAAGAGACCATACATGATGCCCACAAAGGATTTGGAGGAGATTAAGAAGCAGATTAAAGAGTTACTGGATAAAGGTTATATTCGCCCAAGTTCTTCGCCTTGGGGATCGCCAGTACTTCTAGTGGAGAAAAAGGATGGATCGTTAAGGATGGTTGTTGATTATCGAGGATTGAATGAAGTAACAATCAAGAACAAGTACCCACTACCGATGATCAATGATCTGTTTGATCGATTGCAAGGAGCTAAGGTATTTTCCAAGATCGATCTGTGATCAGGGTACCATTAGTTGAAGATTCGAGAACAGGATATACCTAAGACGACTTTTACCACCAGGTATGGGTTGTACTAGTACACCGTTATGTCATTTGGTCTAACTAACGCACCTGCCTATTTTATGAACATGATGAACAAAGTGTTTATGGAGTTTTTGGATAAGTTCGTCGTAGTGTTCGTTGATGATATTCTGGTTTACTCGAAGAATGAAGAGGAGCATAAGGAGCATTTGCGTTTGGTACTTGAGAAGCTCAGAGAACATCAGTTATATGCCAAGTTTAGCAAATGTGAGTTTTGGTTGAAGGAAGTTGGATTCCTCGGACACGTTATATCCAGAGAAGGTATAACAGTAGATCCCACCAAGGTTGTCACTGTGACAAATTGGGAAGCCCCAACAACAGTTGGAGAAATCCGGAGTTTTCTTGGACTTGCAGGATACTACCGGAGATTCATTGAAAATTTCTCGAAGATTGCGAAGCCTATGACGGAGTTGTTGAAGAAGGATACCAAGTTCATATGGACTGAGGAATGTGAGGCCAGTTTCCAGGAGTTGAAGAAACATTTGGTTACATCACCAGTGTTGATTTTGCCGGATCAGAACAAAGATTGTGAGGTGTATTGCGAAGCTTCATGTCGAGAACTTGGAGCAGTGCTTATGCAGGAGGGAAGAGTTGTTTCATATGCCTCACGACAGCTTAAGCCTCATGAGTTGAATTATGCCACGCATGATTTGGAGTTAGCAGTCATAGTGCATGCATTAAAGACTTGGAGACATTTTCTCATTGGAAACCATTGTGAAGTGTACACGGATCACAAGAGTTCAAAGTATATTTTCACGCAGAAGGAACTAAATCTCAGGCAAAGGAGATGGTTGGAGCTCATGAAGGATTACGATATGAGATTGCATTATCATCTCGGAAATACTAACGTAGTAGCCGATGCGCTGAGCCGTAAAAGCCATGTCAACACGCTAATGACGGGAGATTTACCGACGGAGTTACCCGAGGACCTTCGTGAGCTATGTTTGGAGATAGTTCCGAGAGGCTATGTAGCAGCATTGGAGATTTAGTCTACTTTGGTGGATAAGATCAGAGAAGCTCAGAAGACTGACAAGGAGGTTGCCTCTATAAAGGAGAAGATGAGCAAAGGGAAAGTTAAAGGATTTCGTGAGGATGAGCACGATACCCTATGGTTTGAAGACCGTGTTTTTGTGCCCAATGACCTGGAGATCAGGAAGTTAATTCTGCAGGAGGCCCACGATTCACCATATTCGATTCACCCAGGAAATACCAAGATGTATTTGGATCTCAAGGATACTTTCTGGTGGACCAGAATGAAGAAGGATATTGCGGAGTATGTAGCAGTTTGTGATGTATGTCAGAGAGTAAAGGCAGAGTATCAGAAGCCAGCAGGATTGTTACAGCCATTGCCAATACCCGAATGGAAGTGGGATAAGTTAGGCATGGATTTTGTTACGGGATTGCCCAGAACTCGTTCAGGCTATGACTCGATTTGGGTAGTAGTCGATCGTTTGACAAAGGTAGCTCATTTCATCCTAGTGAAGACTACGTACACCAGTGCTAAGTTGGCAAAGATATACATGACCAGGATTGTATGTCTGCATGGAGTTCCAAGGAGCATTGTATAAGATAGAGGAACCCAGTTTACCTCAAAGTTCTGGAATCAGTTGCACGAAACTTTGGGTACCAGGCTAGAGTTCAGTACAGCTTTTCATCCACAGACAGATGGACAGACCGAGAGAGTCAATCAGATTTTGGAGGATATGTTGAGAGCTTGTGCGCTAGATTATGGATCTAGTTGGGACAACAATTTTCCATATGCAGGTTCTCTTACAACAACAGTTATCAATCCAGTTTGAAGATGGCCCCTTTCGAAGCCTTGTACGGAAGGAGGTGCAGGGCCCCATTGTCGTGGGATGAAGTTGGAGACCGCCAGTTGTTTGGACCAGATAGGTTCAAGGTAGCCCAGTCCAGGCAGAAGGGCTACGCAGATTCTAAACTCAAGGAAACAGTTTACGAAGTCGGAGACCAAGTTTATCTTCGAGTATCTCCACTTCGAGGAGTTAAGCGCTTTGGAGTTAAAGGAAAGTTAGTGCCACGTTTTGTAGGACCATACAAGGTTTTGGAGCGTATGGGAGAAGTAGCCTACAAATTGGAATTACCCGAAGGATTGTCAGGAGTTCACGATGTATTCCATGTTTCCCAGTTGAAGAAGTGCCACGCAGAGATGGTTGATATACCGCTGAGAGATACAGTGCCGCTGGAAGCGATTCAGTTGGACAGTGATTTGACCTATGAGGAGAAACCAGTCAAGATTCTTGAGTATGCCAGCCGAGTCACCCGCAACAAGGTTATCAAGTTCTGCAAAGTTCAGTGGAGCCACCACACCGAGGATGAAGCCACCTGGGAGCGAGCGGAAGAACTGCTGAAGGACCACCCTCACCTATTTTCTAGCCAACCCGAATCTCGAGGGCGAGATTCATCTTAAGGGGGGTAGGTTTGTAACATCCCAAATTTTGAATTTGGAATGTTATACATTAGATCATCACTGCATATCATATTTTATTTGCTTTTGGTTTGATCCTAGAAATTCTACGCAACTCAAGGACCCTCGGAGAGAGTTGGAGATTTCGTTATTTTCATATTTGAGTTTTCTCAAATTTTGAAAATAGGATCATTTGATTTTATTTATTTTATCTTCAATTATTTCTATTATAAAAATATGAGAGGGGGAATAAAATGATTTTCCCAAAATAAAGAAATATTGAGGATTTAATAATAAAATCAAAGAAGATTTTATTTCGGAGTTTTCTCGCTATTTTATTTGAATTTAGGAAAAATGCGCGTTTTTCAAAATTGCATTTAGGCCCCCAAATAAATGTTCATCTAGACCGGCTTGATTTTAGAAGTTGGGGAAAATTTATTTCGGGATTTTTGGAGTCAGTTTAGTATTTCTTTTATTTGTTTTTCTACACGTAATTATTTATTCAAAAAACGCGCAACCGACTTTGGGCCGTGTTCGGCCAGGACTCTGTCCGGCCGGGCCTTTATAAGGCGCCGCCCGAGCCCGTTAGCCCCAGCCGTGCCGCAACCCTAACCCTAGCCAAGCCACTGCTGCCGCGTGCCGCTGCAGCCGCCGCCGCCGCTCGCCGGCCCGCCGCCCGACGCCGGAGCCACCGCCCGACGCCGGAGCCACCGCCCCTGGACCACGCCGCCGACCCCGCCGCCCCGCCGGAGCCGCTGCCTCGCCAGAGGTTGACCCCGCCCCGCCTCCGGCGGTTTTCCCCGAGAAAACTGTTCGGTTTTTTGTTTGGTTTTTTTAGATTCGTTTTTTTATTTAGATCGGTTTATTTCCGGTTTAGTTTATTTAGCGAGCGTTCGCTCGTTCGTTCGTTTTAACGAACGCGTTCACCGATTAGTTCCAGAAAACGAACGTTCGTTCGTTAATCTATTCGTCGTTTTTCTTTTTCTCGGATTTTTCCGTGATTATTTCTGATCGCGATTTCTGATTCGATTTTCGTTCTAGTTTAACTTTTCGCTCGTTTATCAGAATCAGGCGATTCAAGCGCCTGGAGTTTCATCTCGAAACCCTCTTTCCGTTTAACCAACTCAAACAAGTTTTTGCTTCTGTAAAATTTGACCTAGATCCAGATTAGTAAATGAAGCTTGTTTCTTTCACCGTTTGACTTTCGTTGCTTTGTTCGATTTGATACTTTTTGCAAACCGGAGTTCTTAAGTTGAACTTTCTGGTTAGATCTCTTATTTGAGTTTTACTTGTGCATTAGATGTGTGCTTATTGTGTGCTTGTTTGTTTGCGACAGAGTACCCGGAGTGCGCCGCTTGCTACTTTGAATCGCTAGGTTTCGCGGATCATCAGGAAGGCAAGTAACACTTTGATCATACCTCTTTACTGCCCAGTTTTATTGCATTAGATCAAAACTCAAACATTGCATGATTAGTATCTAATTAAATTGTGGGTTTTGGGAAGTAGATGAGGTAGTACCTATTACCTGTTTTCTTATCAAACCTTTGGGAGTTACTTCTACATTTGCTTATATTGCCATGCTATGCTAGTAGACGTGGATTGGGTGAGTGTATCCATGACAGATGTGAGATTGTTAATTAATGGTTTATTTAAGGTGGAAACTTAAACACACATCTGGGTGGATTGAGGCACCTGGGTATTCCAGCGATTGCCTATTTTTCTTTATGGACCGCCACCCAGGCTCAAAGGGATCATGAGATTATTCATACTAGAAACTTCCGTGTGCAGCCACAAGCTACTATGGGCTCTAGCATAGTTGACTAAGTGGTGCGAACTCTTACAGTGGTAGACTAGCAGATGTAGGGGCTGTAGGTTGGTACGGTCTACCTGATCGTAAGGTGCTACCGCTTCTGAAAGACTATGTCTCGGTCATCCATTTCTCAAACATCATGTAGTGTGAGAATCCCAATGGAGGAGACCGAGTCTTATGGGGAAAAGTGCGCAAACCTCTGCAGAGTGTACAAACTAATCATGGTTAGCCGTGTCCCCGGTTATGGACATCTTGAGTATCTAGTTCTTGGATTATCATGTGAATCTCATCATGCTACTCTAATTAATATTGTTGGGTTTTAATGATGATGCTTAATTGGGATTGAGAGGGTGTCTACACTCTCAATGTTTAACAACCTCCATGATAGTTAAATAAAGTCTATTCCTTTGAAGTAGGGAAAAATTGGCTTTACGCAAAACTGTAACCATAGAGCTTTCCACCAGCCATATATGCATGTAGTATAGTCTTATTCTTTCATTACTCTCTATGTGTTACATTGCCAGCATATTCCATGTGCTGACCCATTTTCGGGATGCAACATTCATGTTGCAGACTTTTCAGATGACGAGTAAGGTGCCTTTTGGTCGTGGTTCTATACTCAGTGATGCCGTTGGAGTTGATGGACTCACTTATCTTCCAAGCCTTCTGTTGTTATCGTTATTAGATGGCCTTAAGCCATATTTATTGTAATAAGTTCTCTTTTGAGACACTCGATGTAATAAGTGTGTGATTGCTACTCTGTTATAAATCCTTCAAGTACTGTGCGTGTCAGCATTACTGATCCAGGGATGACACTGAAGCACAGAGATCATACTGTTTGAGGTCTGGTCGCTACAAAAACGGATAGCATGACATAATTTCACATATATGATGTCTATGTAAACTGGATAGCATAGCATAACATAATTCAAAGATATGATGAATAACTAAACAGGATTGCATGGCATGATTCACCTACATGTTATCTAAGTAATCAGGATCGCATCATTTAATTCACATATGTGATTTATATGCTAAACGGAGGGCATTAGATATGATGTCTGAACTAAGAACATGGTGTTGAATATTGTGTATATCATGTCTAAACTATGCGATGTAAGACACCATATGCATGATATGAGCAGTATAACCATGCCAAATTAGAGCATACACCTTGGTGGGGGAATAGGACTGGTCATCTATCTCTGAATCAATCTCTGAGGAGCTATCGGGACCCAACAAGAGATCTGCTTCGACAGGTAGCATTGTCTGCTCTGAAGGCCTTGTTTTCACTCCAGATTTTTCAATCTCCCACCCAAATGGCTGATTCACAGGAAGAGTAGTTTAATGTACAAACATTGTCGACAAATGGAAATGTAATGAAGAAAAGGATGGGCAAGATATCATTCAAATATATGATGCCTAGTTCAAAAGGATGGCATTGCACATTTCACGTATATTATGGCTGGCTAAATGACATGAGACTGCATAATTCCCATATATGATATAGAAACTAAACAGATGGCATTACAGAACATGTCTAAACTAAGCAAATGACATATATGATGTAAAAAGTAGGCACTGCAAGGCAACATATGCATGATATGACTAACATCATCATGCCAAGGTAGAGCAAACACCTTGGGGGGTAAATAGGAGTGGTCAGCGGTGTTTGAATCCGCCTCAGAACAGATATCTTCCTCTGGATTACAATCTGGAGAGGGGTGGGAAGGGTTTGCCATTGAACCCACCAAGGAGCGATGTCTGCATGACATTGTATTGCCGCACAAAACTCTTCTCTTTTTCTCTACATGTTCAGCATGACTGTGTACAATATCTGACATGCATACGAAAAAAATATGGTGAGATTATGTAAGGAGAGAATGCAGAAATTTAGAGTGATGGTAACAACCAGTGGATGGATGCAAAAATAATGATAGCACTCTGATGATTGCTTTAATTTAATAAAAAGACAGATGATGATTGCTTTACTATTTGTTTCCCACCCAAGATGAACAGCATAGGCATACCCTAGGTGAACCAGATGTTAGACAGAGATACTATTCATTGGTTCCTCGATATGTGCCCCACAAATAATTTAGAACTCAAGTTTGAACATTAATTTGGACCTGACTTGGAGTCCAAGAGGTGAACATGACGATAAAGTAGCAGGTAGTTTTAAGCAATGCATAACATAAGCAGAAACAAAAGAGTGCGACCTCTCTTGTGGACCCGTGTACTCCTCAGGTTCATCCGCTGAGTTGATGATGGTGATGTCGTTGCGGTGGGTGCCGGAGGCAGGGAGGGAGATCTGAGGCGGCGAAAGATGGTCAGGAGTGGTGATGTCTCGTTTGGTGGATGTTTCTGTCGACGGAGCAGCTCAGTTGAGGTGGACGACGTCGCGGTAGGAGCAGGACAAACCACACAAAGTTCCCTTCGACACCTACCTATAACTGAAGTAATTCTGTAAGGGCTCATTTGGCTTGCATGATTCTAAAAATGCAGGTATAGGAAAAACACCGGAATAGGATAGGAATGCACATGGTAAGCAGAGCATTTGTAAACACAGGATTTCTATCAACTTGAGTGTTTGGTTTACAGGAATTGGAAGAGCAGAGGAATGCAAAGAAACATGGCCAAAATAAAGTGAAACCATATGAAAGCGTGTACAGTTAGAATGTTATTCTGCCTCTAATGCACTTGGTCTTGTTTTCATGCATAGGATTTTGAAAAGTAGGTCCAGGTGGATGTTATGCTTCATTTCTTTCAACAAAATGCATGAATAATTGAATAGTAGAGTGCCATTGGAAAATTCCCTATTGCTATGTTTTTCCGTTGAACCAAAATAGCCCTAATGGATCGACATGAATGTATAATAAGTGACGCAACAAGTGTACAACCTCTTTGCCGTAGACGTGTCGACTTCAGCATCATTGGGTTGGTCACTGAAGTAGTTGAGGCAGAGGTGGCTGTCAGAGGTTTGGAGGAAGATCTGAGGAATCTGTAGACGGCGTCCAGGGCACTGCTCTATTGTGATGAATCGTTCTGTCGTTGGAGCATCTCCGGTGAGCCGTAAGACGTCAAGGTTGAAACAGCACAAGACAGACATCGTCAATCTCAAGTGGGATTCTAATAGCATCTCCAATAGATGTAAAATTTACATCACCAAAAACCACCTGACTACAACAGATGAGGTAAAAACTGTTGACTCTGAACTTAACTGTCGAAACTGAAATTTACTGTGGAATTTGATTGTTACTATCGAAACTGAACGCAATGGCAGCAGAGAGGCACTTGACATGTAGATTAGGGAGGGCCTGCAGTTCATCTTCAACCTGCACCCCCCTGAGCCGCCAGCCACCACCGGCCGAACCGCCGGCCCCAGCGCCGCCTCGCCGCCCCGAAACAACTCTCCATCGCCGGTCCGCCGCCGCTCGGCCAGCCCTATAGGCCCCCCGCCCCCCACCCTGAACCCTAAGATAGATAGTGGGGTACTTCTTCGGCGAGCCCCCGTCCCCGCTACGGGTGGTTCTTCCTTAACTCCGGCGAGCCCCCCCACCCCCTGAAAATCAACTGACCCAAAAGTCGATTCAGTCAACTGAAGTGTAGCTAAATTGGAGCAGAGCAGCAGCACGAGCGAGGGGGAGAGCAGCAGCAGCAGCAAGAGCAAGCGAGAGCCGGAGCAGCAGCAGTTGGGTGAGCGAGCGAACGATCGAGCGAGAGTCGGAGCAGCAGCAGCGCGAGCGAGAGCCGAAGGAGCAGCAGCAGATCCGACTGGTATGGACGCCGCCGCCCAAGGGGCCTCACATTGGTGGAGAGCCGCCATGGAGATGTCGCCCGCGGCCCCGGCTTCAAGGTAGCCACTCCATGGGGGTGCGGGATGGAGCACCGTCGGCGCCGGGAGGTCGAGCTAAGGAGAAGGTGCGATGCGATGAGTGTACAACCTCTTTGATGGCGCCGAGTAGGCCTCGGCTTCGTCCGAGGAGTCGATGAGGATGATGCGGTTCTGGTGGAGCAGGTTAAGGCGGCGCTGTGGGGATGGAGCAGCCGCGATAGACGAGGCGATCGTCGGAGAAGCTCCTTGGAGATGGAGGACGGGGCGGCTGAACCGGCGGGACGACGAGATGGACGACGGATCCTCATCCGGGGAGGTGGACGAGGGACGTCGAGCTATTACGGTGGACGATGTCGTCGGGGAAGAGGCTCCGGCTGGGCAGCAGTGAGGTGGTGGACGGAGGAGGGTGGGGTTTGGCGGCTAAAGCGGAGAGGTTATGGCGGCCTGGGATTTTGAATGGCAAAAAGGAGGCGATGGGAGGGGGTAAACCATGACTTAGGGACGCGCTTGTCCAAAATGTAGGGTATGTTACAAAAGTACCCCCCCACCGATTTGAACTAGCAGCCCTTTCGGCTCAGGGTTAGAAGGGGGATTTCGCGTGTCGGGATTTGGCACCTGGAGGGAGTTTTCTTGCGCGTTGTAATTTCGGGATAGCAAGGCGCGGGTTGTGAAGGCGCCAGTTTTGGGAGCACGATATCTGAATTTTCGGGATATAACAAGGCGCGAGTTGAATTTTAGGGACAAACCTAACGTGTAATATTGTACTTGTACGTACCAAATCAATTCGCACTTCCCTCAACCAAAAAGAAAACGAAAAAATAAAAATATTCACACCACACAAAGAGAGAGTCTTGCCCCGTTTTACTATAAAAATGCTATTCAAAGCTACTCCCCCCTTCCATCTATATAGGGCCTAATGTGTTTGTCGATGCTAACTTTGACCAAATATTAGAGCAATAATATATGACATGCAACTTACACAAAGCACACCGTTAAATTCGTCTATGAAAGGTTCTTTCAATGATATAATTTTCACATTGTGCTTGTCATGTACTATTAATCTTGTGAATAGTCAAAGGCGGTCTTAAAAACGCATTACGCCCTATATAAATGGAAGGAGGGAGTATGAATCCATGTTATGTCCAATTAAATTTTTCCGCTTGCTGTATAATGCATGTAACCTACTCATACCAACATTTTAGTGCATTCAAAATGTCTATACTACCGCTGCAATTCGAACTGAATTTGAATTCATTTCTCTATTTCAATAAGAATCTACAATCATGATTGTTGCCAACTTCAACCATCATTCATGTATTACCTTAATAACACACCACATGATTACTATAGAGATAGATATGAACTATGTGTACTACATGAACTCAAATTCTATTTTTTGAATACGCTTGATGTTGATTCCAAATAATAGTACATTTGATGTACTAACTATATATTCATAATCTAAACCATGTTCCATACGTGTACGTCGTGTTTATCACACATAGTATAGTGCCCCACCCCCTACATTATGACAAGTATTTAGACCTGAGCTGCAAAAGCCACACATTAGCCCAAATTATGATCAATGTTGTATATATTATACGTAGTACTAGCAAGATACCCATGCGTTCCACAGAACATCAACATGATCAAGGGGAGGCCTAATTTGCAAATATGGATAGGGGTGTGGGTAACTTTTTTCAAAATTGCCATAGTTTCCTTCCTATCCGTCAAATATAAATCGGACGGCCTATATTACAGGATGGCAGGCACACCATCATCAACAACTCCGTTTTTTATAAGAGTAGAGATAAAATATATTATATGTAGTATAACATGTTCATAACCACACCATGTGTATCACCGTTATAAATATTCACACATGCGTTGGTTTAAAACACTATGATAAATTCTTCAAATATCTGAATTCGCCTTTTATAATGAAGTATGATCTCTATTTGTCTTTTACACCCACACAATCCTCTTACCTTCATAGCTAGTTAGCGCTAACTTTCTCTCGTGCATGCACACGCCCGCATCCCTCTCACCCTCCCTCAGCATTCTCTATCTCCATCGCGCAAATTCATCTTTTCACTTTAGGTCGTTCACCCAAGGTGTGTGTAGGCCCCCCAGCTCCTTCTTTACGACACACATCATCGATATGCCTCTCTAGCCAGGTGTGCCTAGCACAAACACAAGATTCCCCTCTTATCTTATCACCGTCCATGCCTCACTCCCACCACTCTTTTCATCGATCTCGTACTCGCACACTCCTTCCCCCTCGAGATTCTCATTAATACGGTCGTGGGTAACCCAACCGTGTCTAGGACTCCTAGATTATAGGAAAGTCCCAAACGGCTAGGGAGAGGACGCTTGATATTCATCCTCTTTATAAAGGGACAAGGTTTTCGCTTTTTCCCTCTTGTGCTCAATCGAACCCCTCCCCCGCCTTGAGTTCCAACACCCAAAGCCAAGGTCAGGTGCTCCGGATCTTCAATCATGTCCGGATCCAGCCTTCAAGGCCGATGGATACCCTCCTCCGTTACGGAAGAGGATATCAAGAAGTTGAGGGAGGCTAGATACCTGACCGCCGAGGTTTCGCATCGGTTGTCTGCTCGAGGGCAGGTCGTCCCTACTCCCGAACCCAACGAAAACGTCATGTTCGTCTCCCACTTCCTCCGAGGCCTAGGCCTCACTCTGGATCCCTTCGTCAGGGGTTTGATGTTCTATTGCGGGCTAGATTTCCACGATCTAGCTCCGGACTCCTTTCTCCACATCTCAACATTTATTGTCGTGTGTGAGGCCTTCCTCCGCATTACCCCTCACTTCGGCCTATGGCTCAAGACCTTTGAAGTGAAGCCGAAGATGATCGAGGGGCAACATGCACGTGTGGAGGCGCATCAATAGGAAAGATGGCAGGAGCTCCATGGCCGAAAGGTTCCTTTCCAGAGGTGTCCGAATTATGGCAACGGGAGTGGTTTTACATCATAGCTCCCAGAAGTGCCAAGTGGGCGGCTGCCCCCGCCTTCCGCTCGGGCCCCCCACCACAACTGATGTCATGGATTAGTAAAGGTCTGAGCTGGGGTCCAGCCAAGGACGTGCCTATACTGCAAAGACGCATTCAAGATCTCTTCGAGGGAGATTTTAATTTGGTTGTGGTAATGCAAGTTATGCTGGTTCATCAAGTCCAGCCTTGCAAATGCCGGCCCCTTCGCTTGTGGGAGTTCAACCCAGAAGGACCGCATGCCATTCAAAGTTTCCTCGGCTTGACGCACGAGGAGATGTACAAGTCATTGTTCGGACCTCAAATAGAGTGTCCGGATACTACCGAGGACGTGGGCCTGAGCAGTAACCGCGCCACCGAACAAGTAAGAAAATCTACACCGTCTTTTATTCATCATGAAGTTATTTCTGAGGATTCGCTCTTTGACCAGGACTAGCTAACAAAGGCGAAGATGATTCGGTGTTTGGTCCCCCTTCCTGAGGGTTTGGAAAATCCGGTATTGGAAAAGATGCTCGAGCTCGCACCTTGCCCGGAGCCCTCGAGGGAAGATACATGGGGAAATAATACGGGCAGACGCGGGCCCCCATCGCTGCCAGTTCCAAACGAGGGAATGAGCACCTCCATGAAGGAGGATAACCGGGGGAGGAAAAGGACTGCTTCCGAGGATCCGGAAGCCGAGGCCTCCAAACGGGAGAAGAAGTCTCCAACAGAGGGTCCTGCTTCGGGGGGTGCTCTTGCCGCACAAAGTCCGCGGGGGGATCAGCCCTCCAACGAGTCGTAAGTGATCCAAAAATACTTTAATAGTGAAGGTATACTATCTTTCTTCTGAGAAAATGACCGCCGCATATATCTTGCAGTTCGGGCCTTAGCCCCTCTCAGCTGAGCTCGTCTTCGGGGGATCTTCTTCCAGAGATGATGGAGAGCGAAACGCCTCCCCCGGACTCCTCCGCTCAGGAAGTGGGCGACCCCGAAGTGTCGTCACGGAGGGCCTCTCCAGATCCAGTGAGGCCATAAGATAATCCCATAGACCCCCGAAGTCCCCAGCGTCCGGCTCTCGAAGAGAGCAAACAAAAGAGTCCGGCACCGTCTGGTATGTGGTCGGACGTTCTGAGGGAGCTGGTGGGGCGAGTGGCCATCTTAGAAGAACACCGTACGCTGATGGGTACGGTGATGGAGAGAATTTCGTTCGCCGAAAGCGGATTACATGAAGCCTTTATGAGTCTACTAACAAGCTTTGAGGTACGTGAGATAATATGTGATAGTATCGCACATGTTAGGTGTGCCCTGTGTAGATAGTAGCCCCTGAGACTCTGGTTGTCGTCAAGAACGGCGGCGAACAGAGGATCATAGTCCCAGGCAATAACCAGACTGCCTTTATGTGCAGGTGGTGGAAGCTCCGGTGGCTAGCTGGACTAGTGAGTTTGCCGAATTAAAACGGCAACTGGATGCGGCAGATGCCGAGATCGAGCTTGTTAACAAGAGGATTGACGAGGCACAGGGTAAGTGTTATTTTCTGGTGAATGCCACGTAGTAAGAGCAGCATGATGCCAGTATCTTTAATATGTTGTGACTGCAGATGGAGCTGCCATCGTGGAAACCTTGCGGGCAGAACTTTCCCGAGCCAAGGAACAAGCGAGGATTAGTAATGCGGCTGCTTTGAAGGCGGCCGAAGAGTTGAAAGCCGAGAAGGCCGCACATTGCGAGAGCAGAGAGAAGATGGCCAAGATGGCCGTAGAGTTAAAAGACACTACCGACCGTTGCTGGCTCCTTGAGAAAGAAAACTGAGCAAAGGCAACGGACCTTGAGAAGGCCACGATGGCGGATAAAGACACCCACTCTGCTATGAGAGCGAAGAAGGAGGAGTTGCGGGAAGCCGGGGATATTGCGGCTGGGAAGCCCTTCATGCTACGCAGGAAGTTCGGAGATCCACGGTATTCCCCTCTGGATCGGCTGTGGAGTTCGGCAGATGCATATATGGACTTGGCGGCGAGCGCTACCGATGCGGCCAAATACTTCCAAGGTTAAACAGATCGTGAGGTGGACAAGCTGTTCTGGTCGCAATTCAACGTTCCAGAGCGTCCGCTTCCATTGACTGATCAGCTAGCCGAATGGGCCGAACTAAATAGGTTGTCCGGACTCGCCATGACGTCTGTCGTGGATCAGCTATGGCCGGAAAAGCCAAAGTCGAACAGCTATTTCAGCTTAGTGCAGCAGTTCCTTGGTGCGGTGCCGCACATTAATACGATGAAGAGGTCGGCGTGCATAGAAGGCTCGCGGATGGCCCTTGCCCGTGTTAAAGCATACTGGGCGGAGATGGACGCTACCACTGTTGTGGCGCAGGGTTCGGCCATAGGCCGAGTGGCTGCCGAGCACTATTTCGAGGAGGTTCTCGAGGGTGCTCGTTTGATAAAGGCTTAGTGCTCGAAGAATATTATGTTTGAGTGATATGTGTTCCCATTGTAAACACAATGTTTTTACGAAATTCTATAAGGCTGTGTTTATACTTTTGCCTGAAAGTAATATGATGCCTCATGTGTGGCCGTTTATGTATACATGTGTATAACCTGAAAGATTGCAGTCGTCGGCTTCAGCCCCCACGCATATAATGCGGAGGTGCTCGCAAAAAATGTGTGTTCACACTTAACCCAATGTCTTGGTCCTATTAAGGAGGTGATAGTGCAGCGAACGAGGCAACCGGACTATAATGCTTTAACACTTTCACTTAGCCATAGGAGTTTGACAGTGGGGCTACTAGATAGCCCCTGGTGGCTCCGCACTCTCCCGATCTCGGGGTGCATACATGCCTGGCCGGAAAACGGCCCTTCGTTAAGGCGGAGGAATTCTAACATTCCGATAGGTCATCGAGTGGTTGACCAGTCTCACGCTATATCATGACAGTCAGTTTTTGGCTTTCTCTACTGAGGTGCTTGTCCGGATGAACCAAGGTACAATCGCAACAGTTCTCCTGGTGTTGCCTTAGCCGATAAAGCAGAACGTAAGGCACCAAATCACAGGAGCCGGGCAAACCCAACATTTGACCAAAGACAATGATTCAGAGCTGATGCATATAAGGCAAAACTCGCGACGCCGAACACTCCCTAAGGTATTCGGTCTTTATGGAATAAACCGGGCCTAAATAGTGCCCTTTGTAAGAAGCCCCTTGTGTCCAGGTGCGTGCATTATTCGGACATGGCCACATGTCAAGACGTTAGCATCCTTCTCAATTGTGCTGAGAATTCGGTGGATGTGTATCAACAAGAGACAGTAAAAAAGGTTTACGTAGGGTCTTAATCTAAAAAGAATCCTTGGAGCGGGTCCCTGTCGCACATCTGCGCCTGTGTCTCCGTTGTGCCGTATCTTGGGCGGGTGTAGCACGATGGTCGTCTGTAAAAGAGAGGAACTTAGGTGAAAGAGTTGTCGTGCAAAAAGTTGGTTGTTAAACAAACCATGTATAACTAGAAATGAGTAGAAATTGCCACTTGTCTGTGGCGTTGAGCCCCTTGTATTTGTAATAGGGTTGTGGCCATCAGTCCGGTACAAATTACATATAGCAGCGCCGGACTCGTCTAACCGCGTCCGTGGTCTTAACGACCTATCAAATGCTTTAGTTGGTGAGGCCGTTTTTAGTGTGCGGCTGCCAAGGCAGTCGCATTCTCTTCGGCACGCAAAGATCGCTTAATACTTCCGTTCACTGTAATGATGCCATGTGGACCGGGCATCTTGAGCGTGAGGGAAGCGTAATGCGGTATTGCATTAAAACGAGCAAAAGCTTCGCGTCCAAGTAGTGCTTGATAACCGCATCGGAACGGAGCAATGTGGAAGGTCAAATGTTCGCTACGGCAGTTATCGGGGAAGCCGAATATAACTTTTAGTAGCAGGGAGCCCGCGCAGTGAGCCCCTAGGCCTGGTGTTACTCCTTTAAAGGTAGTGTTGCTATGGCAAATTTTCATTGGGTCTATCCCCATTTCGTGGATTGTATCCTGGTATATCAGGTTTAAACTGCTACCACCGTCCATCAGGACTCGTGCAAAGTGGTATCCGTCAATTATCGGGTCTAATACCAGGGGAGCCCATCCTGCCCGCCGGATACTTGCTGAGTAATCACGATGGCCAAAAGTGATCGGTTGAGACGACCAGTGGCAGGGTTTCGTGGTGATAGGCCCTTGGGCATATTTATCTGGGAGGGCCGCTTTGCTTCCCTTGATCACGTGTAATACGTTGATTGTTTTGACTTCTGATGGAAACTTCTTTTGTTCCCCAGTGTCTTGCTTGAGAGGCTCATCCTCATCTTCGCTTGGTGTATCCTCCCCCTTGTGTACGACGTTGAGCTTGCTGGACTGCTTGAAGACCCGACATTCTCTATGGGTATGATTAGCGGGTTTACCAGGGGTGCTATGGATCTGACAAACTTGGTCCAGAATTTTGTTCAGGCTGGACAGTTCATCTCTAGCGCCTTTAAAGGGCAGCTTTTGCTTCCCTGGCCGAGAGCTTCGGAATCCGGCGTGTACCGCCGTGCTCTTCGGGCTGTCTTCTTTATTCCGACGCTTATTATTTTTGCTGCGTCGGGATTTCCCGTTTTCATCTCTAACTTCGGATGTGCTTGGGTCGCTGGTGCTGCATCTGGCTAGCCAGCTGTCCTCACCCATGCAAAAGCGGGTCTTGAGGCTTGTTAATGCTGCCATTGTTCTCGGCTTCTCTTGGCCGAGGTGTCTGGCAAGCCATTCGTCGCGGATGATATGCTTAAAAGCTGCCAAGGCTTCGGCGTCCGGGCAGTCAACTATTTGGTTCTTCTTAATAAGAAACCTATTCCAAAGCTTTCGGGCTGACTCTCCGGGCTATTGAGTTATATGACTAAGATCATCCACATCCAGTGCTCGGACATAAGTCCCTTGAAAATTTGCCCGAAAAGCGTCTTCGAGCTCTTCCCAGCTTCCAATGGAGTTTTCGGGGAGGCTTTTAAGCCAGTGCCGAGCTGGCCCTTTGAGCTTGAGGGGTAAATACTTGATGGCGTGGAGATCATCTCCTCGCTCCATATGGATATGGAGGATGTAGTCCTCAATCCAGACCCAGGGTCTGTTGTTCCATCGTATACTTCTATGTTTACGGGTTTGAATCCCTCTGGAAATGCATGGTCCAGCACCTCATCGATGAAACATAGGGGGTGTGCGGCACCCCTATATCTGGGTGTACCGCGTTGTTCTGATGTTTGTTGTGTTAAATCATATGCTGGGGCGCGCTTGCGTGGTCCATAGATGGATCTGGTTGCGCCGTCCTTTTGGTGCGAGCCCTCATTTGGATCGCTTATTGGCTTGTGAGTGGAGTTGTTTGCCGCTCCATGTTGGCCGTGAGGTCGTCTATCCGGCCAGGTGGCCGTTTTGATTTTTGGTTGTGGGGGATCTAGGGCCTCCTCATCGAATTCGGGTAGCAACTTCCGCTTCGGGTAGCTCTTGGTGGGGCAATTACCACCATACTCCGCTGCTGTGTTGAGTACTTTACTCCATTTTATTTGGAGTGTGTCCTGCGCAGCCTTGAGCCTTTGCTTCCGCTTTTTCAGACTCCCCGCGGTGGCAACAAGCCTTTGACAGGCATTTTGCTGCTCCGGGTGCCTGTCCGGCGTTATGTCATCCGGACTATTATCTTTGACAGAATTGGTTTGTTCGGTTTGATTTTCTGTATTGCCGTGGTCCGACAGTGGTTCGTCCTGCTCCAACCCTGGGTCTGTATGATCGTTATTTCTGCCGAGGTAGGATTTCGGGCGGCGCTTACGCCGCCGCTTTGATTGCTTCACGAGGGGACAAGCCTTTGTTGCGTCCTTCCGTTCCTCATCGTCGTCTTCTTTTGGTGTGTCCACCATGTATACGTCATATGATGAGGTGGACGTCCAGCGCCCTGTGGGCGGTGGTTCCTCTTCGCCTCCCGCATCGTCATCCATACCGTCGATGTCTTTGGAGTCGTTGTCGAGCATGTCAGTTGAGTCATCGACAGTGGCTACCAGGTGGGCAGTGGGTGGGCCTCGAATTTCTTCGTCGTCCGCATCCTAGTCCTGCCGAACATAGTTCGGCCAGGATTCTCCCGACAAGGAGAGAGACCTTAATGATTTCAGTATGTCGCCAAAGGGCGAGTGCTAAAAAATATCCGCGGAGGTAAACTCCATGATCGGCGCCCAATCGGATTCGATAGGAACGGGCATAGGCGGTTTCGGAGTCCGTGGCCGGAGAAGGATCCGGCAGTTTAACAACACGGCTCTCATGCAAGGCAAGGTCGATGTTCGGCTTGATCTCCGCTGAGGGTAAGGCCTTTGTGGCAGGGTCCATCCACCCGTGCGCGGAAGGCACAACTGGCTCCGAATTGAGGGTCGGAGCGGCTGCCGGTGCGATCTCCTTAACACTGTCCGATGGGAGAGCTAAGTCATGCTCATCGTGACCGCGTGGCGCACAAGACAAAGGCTCGAATCCGTTGAAGATCAAATCTCCACGGATATCGGCCGTGTAGTTTAAGCTTCCAAACCTGACCAGGTGGCCAGGGGTGTAACTTTCCATCTGCTCCAGATGGCCAAGCGACTTGGCCCGCAGTGCAAAGCCGCCGAGCACGAAGATCTGTCCGGGGAGAAAAGTCTCACCCTGGACCGCATCGCTATCTATGATAGTAGGAGCCATCAAGCCTAATGGCGACGACACAGAGGAACTCTCAATGAAAGCACCAATGTCGGTGTCAAAACCGGCGGATCTCGGGTAGGGGGTCCCGAACTGTGCGTCTAGGCCGGATGGTAACAAGAGGTAGGGGACACAATGTTTTACCCAGGTTCGAGCCCTCTTGATGGAGGTAAAACCCTACGTCCTGCTTGATTAATATTGATGATATGGGTAGTACAAGAGTAGATCTACCATGAGATCGGAGAGGCTAAACCCTAGTAGCTAGCCTATGGTATGATTGTATGTTGTGGTTGTTGTCCTACGGACTAAAGCCCTTCGGTTTATATAGACACCGGAGAGGGTTAGGGTTACACAAGGTCGGTTACAAAGGAGGAGATATCCATATCCATATTGCCTAGCTTGCCTTCCACGCCAAGTAGAGTCCTATCCGGACACGAGACGAAGTTTTCAATCTTGTATCTTCATAGTCTAGCAGTCCGGCCAATGGAGATAGTCCGGCTGTCCGGAGACCCCCTAATCCAGGACTCCCTCACACGCCCTGTAAACTGTGACGGAGGGAGGAGTAGTATGAAGGTGCAAAACCAAGTACGTGTATGGCCAGTCGGTCAACGCACCTCCTCTTGGCATATCACTGACACGTGGGACCGGAGTGTGAGCAAACCGATCTCAATTGATGGCAAAATGGCCAACCCGCCATTTCTTGAGAGGGACGAGGAGCGAGAACACGCAGACGGGCTCGCACGGAGGCCAAGATATATTTGAGCATGGTTGATCAATATCATCATTACATGTTGGGCTGCCATTTTCCGCCCTTCTCCGAAATAAATGTGTACTTTATTAGAGATAAAAAATAAGAGTACAGAGGCTCCACCATGCGGTTCTATTAGTAGTACTACTCGTACTACTAAACCTTGCGCTTGGCTCTTCGCCTCTTCGTGAAGTCGAACAATGACGGTACTCCGCATGTTCGGTACTACAGTGTATGCCTCTAGCAATCTGACACCGAATGAACTGATGCATGTCCATCGCCTGGGCGAGTGTACGCTGCATTAGTCAAAAGGTGTAAGCGAGCTTCACCTTGTCCTGCAAGCTTCTCCTCGTTCTAGGAGTTGACGAGACACACCAACAAGTAGTGCTAGTCCATAGTCCCTCCTTTCCGATTAGTATGGCTTAATCCTTTGTGCGGGTAAATGAGAGAGCTTTATTCATATCTAAGCATTCTTAGGATGATCAGCCAAGACACTGGTCACTAGGAAGCGAGGTACCCCGCAAAAAAAGAAGTAGGAAGCGTGGTGTTTCATCAAGCCAGCTCTCGGCCACATTCAAAGTGCAGCAAACACGGTTCACACAAAGATGCGCCGCAAGGTTTGCTGACTTGTTTACATGCTGAATAACAAAAAAGAGAAAATATTACCGAGCGCTCCTATTTGTAATAGGATATGAGCCAGAATTAAGAGAGAATTGTGGAGGGTGTTTTATGCAATCAACTTCCATCATCACATTCGAGAACCCTCAAAGAGAACCAAATGTGTTGAAGATTGCTTTATCACATTTTAAATATATAATAAGAGTGCAGACGCTCCTCCATCCGGTTCCTAGTACTAGTATAGTACATACCTCTATAGACTATAGTAGTAGTACTAGTACTTATAAATTTGCGCTTGGTTGTTCGCCTCTTCGGGAAGTGCAACAATAATAGTACTAGTACAGTGTATGCTTCTGGCAATCTGACACTGAATTAACTGTTGCACGTCCACCGCCTGAGCGAAGGAGAGCTTGCATTAGTCAAAAGTTTCTCCTTGTCCTGTGAGCCACCGCGCGCAAGCTTCTCCCGTCCTTCAAGCTTCTCCTCGTTCGGCAAGTTGACGGGACACAGCAAAGTAATGCTAGTCCATACTGCCTCCTCTCCGGTTAATATGGCTTAATTTCAAACAAGATAAATACACTGTCTGTCACTGTATATTTGTAAAAATACGGTCAGTGGACTTCATAATACGCTCATTGCGCTCAATATATACATTTTCCGGAGTTTATAAGGTCACTAGCTCACCCTGGCTGAGTATGTGTGTGCATGAACATGTAGGTTGAGAACTTGAGCATGACCGTGTGTGTTCCGTCGTGTGCTCGGACATGCATGCATTAGGGCATCGCGCGTGTTTTTGTGTCCATGTGTACGTGTGACTGTTGCATACACGTAGGGGGAGTACGTGTAGGGTCCACTGAAGGAGCAGTCAAATCACACAATAAGTTAGTCGGAAGAAGCAACCATCATTTCACTCTTCAATGACACATACGCAATATAAAATGGTTGATATGGAGAGAAAAAGAAAACCACTATATATACACTAGCAAGAGCCTAAGCTACAAGCCTGCTTGATTGGGTTGCTCTCTTCACAAGCATAGAACGATGGTGGCCACACCACTGGTCACATATCCGGCCTGATCCCGCAGCTGGGGGAAGGGAACAATGTTCTGCGTAGACGCGGTCGACATCGGCGAGAGAGAAAATACATAGTCGGTGCGTCCCAATCAGGGTCACCACGATATGGGCCGATGCCGCGTCCCAACCACCCTTCTAGCTACAGCCCGACGTCCGTTTTGAAAATATTAGTGCATTACAACAAAAATTATACTAGTATCGCTGTTCCGTTTCAAAAAAACATATAAGTTGTTACTTCTTACCCAAAGGATCTTTATATCCAACAGACACAAAATATCCATTCAACTATTCAATTTACTTTCACTACTGATCTGATGTCGAGGTAATTGTTGCATCGCCACCAAACCCCACCATCTCTTAAGCTATAGTAGACCGAGCTAACCCCTATATTAGCATATTACTAAGATAAACAGAAGGCACTGTAGAATCATTTAGGACGTGAGCTTGTCAATTTGAATGTGCAGGGACACCAACTTAGCCCCGACCACCAGCTTGGGTGGAACTGTGAAGAAGGTCAGTGTCGGTGTCAAAACCGGTGGATCTCGGGTAGGGGGTCCCGAACTGTGCATCTAAGGCGGATGGTAACAAGAGACGAGGGACACGATGTTTACCCAGGTTCGGGCCCTCTCGCTGGAGGGAATACCCTACGTCCTGCTTGATTGATCTTGATGATATGAGTATTACAAGAGTTGATCTACCACGAGATCGTAGAGGCTAAACCCTAGAAGCTATCCTATGGTATGATTGTATGTTGTCCTACAGACTAAACCCTCCGGTTTATATAGACACCGGAGGGGGCTAGGGTTACACAGAGTCGTTTACAAGGAAGAAGATCTACATATCTGTATTACCAAGCTTGCCTTCCACGCCAAGGAGGGTCCCATCCGGACATGGGACGAAGTCTTCAATCATGTATCTTCATAGTCCAACAGTCCATCCAAGGGATATAGTCCGGCTGTTCGCAGACCCCCTAATCCAGCACTCCCTCAGTAGCCCCTGAACCAGGCTTCAATGACAATGAGTCTGGCACGCAAATTTGTCTTCGGCATTGCAAGGCGGGTTCTTCCTCCGATACTCCATAGAGGATTTTGAACACAAGGATAGTGTCCGGCTCTGCAAAACAAGTTCCACATACCACCGTAGAGAGAATAATATTTCCACAAATTTAATCTGCTGACACGGTTAGCAACATGACATCATGCCATGGCCTGGTCATTATTCGAACCGTCTTTCCTCAACCAGCACTACACATATAGCGAGGCGGTTTCCTTGACATGTCTTGTCGAAGCAGGGATTGTGTCCCCTTATCGCGGTATTCTCATCAATACGGGTATGGGTAACCAAACGGGCCATCAATTACAGCGTTCGGGGAATAAGCGATTTTACCAGGTAAGTGGGGAGGCGCATCGCCTCTTCCGCCCTTATAAAGGGACAAAGATTCACCCTTTTTACCCATGCCTTCTTCCTCCTTTCTTGTCCATTCTCGCACACTCAAGCTCCAGCGCCCAAGTTTGCGTCTTTCTCCTCAAACCACTCCAAGCATGTCCGGAGCAGGAGGCAAGTGGATGGTATCCTCCGTCACAGAGGAGAACATCACAAAGCTACAGGAAGCCAGATATCTGGCCGCGGATATCACGCACTGGCTGCCAGATGCAGGGCAGATCATCCCTACGCCCGAACCCCATGAGACGGTAGTTTTCCTTACCCACTTTGTCCGCGGACTGGGATTTCCCCTTCACCCGTTTGTCCGCGGGCTCATGTTCTACTACGGGCTGGATTTTCATGATCTGGCCCCCAATTTCATCCTCAACATCTCGGCGTTCATCGTCGTGTGCGAGGCCTTCCTCCGCATCAGGCCCCACTTCGGCCTGTGGCTGAAGACCTTCAATGTCAAACCGAAGGTGGTGGTCGGCCAGCAAGCATAGTGCGGAGGAGCCATGGTGGGCAAAATGCCTAATGTCACCTGTCTTGAAGGTTCCTATGTGGATACCATAAAGGGTTGGCAATCGGGGTGGTTCTACATCACCGAGCCGCGCGGCACCAACTGGGTGGCGGTCCCCAAATTTCGATCCGGAATCCCCATGCAGCTCACTTCCTGGAAAGAGAAGGGCATGTCCTGGGGTTCCCCGGTAGAGCTGACCGGACTCCAGGCCTGCATCAGGAACATGATGAGCAAGAAAATCAGGCTTCTCAACATGGTCTAGGTCATGCTCTTCCGCCGGATCCTCCCATGTTAACGACGGGCATTCAATTTGTGGGAGTTCGACCCGGCCAAGCACCAGACGCTGCGAGAGCTCTTCGACACGACGCACAAGGACGTCTGGAAGGTGCTGTTCAAGGGCGCCGATGTAACTCCTCCCCTTACCAAGGACCGCGGACTCAGCGCAAAGCGCCATGCCAATCCGGTAAGTTTTTATATCTCACAGGATATTTATTTGCCCAGTTTAATGATGTGCAGGATCTAAGCTTCCATGCCATTAATAGGACTGGGTAGAGACAGCGGAGCAGCTCGATTGCCTAGCCCCCCTACCTGAAGATCCTGCAGATGCTCTCCTAACGGAGATGCTGGTTCCGGCGCCTTACGAGGTGCCGGTGAAGAAGGCCCAGAAGAAGTCCACGGGGACCCGAAAGGGTCTTCGATGCAAGGTTATGTCGGATTCATCGTCCGATAACTCCGAAGCGCACTCCTCCCACGAAAACGAGGAGGAGGAAGAGAAAAGTCCCCCCCCCAGCCGGGGGAGATAAGAAAAGGAAAGCCGCCCCAACCGGGCAGGCCGAAGGGTCCAAGAAGGGAAGGACCCTTCTTCCGGACTGCTCCACGACGGCCGCCTACAGGTACGACGAGTGGTTACCCAGGGACAAGCCCCTGGCGAAGTCGTAAGTATCCGGATACCATAGTAATTCATGGTATTTTTATTGCACTACTTCTCCTTACGCCGAATATGATTATGCAGTCCGTCCCGATCCTGTCTCGACGTATCTTCATTGGACGGTTCTTTGGACTTGTCGGATATGAATAGCGATTCACTTCCGACCGCCTCCACCCCTTTCCCTACGGACAACATTGAGGTGTTGTCTCAAAAGGCATCGAGCCGAGGGGAGGTAGTCCTGGGGGCACCTCGAGGCGACCTTCCGGGTCCTGGGCGCAGAGGGAGCAAGATCCCAATGGGCTCCAAGTTCGGCCCCCAGCCGAACACTACGCCGGATCCTTCGGTGGTTCCGGACTCCGGCAGGTGATCCCCCGTTAAGGGGGGCAAGCTGCCCGTGCCGGTGGCCTCTATCCATCCGGAGGCACCGGACAACTTGCTGGAAGTGCTTGGCAGCGCTTCCATCGACGAAGAGCACCGTACTATCATGAGTGCGGTGATCAAGAAAGTTCAGTCCGCCAAAAATGGACTAACCGAAGCTTGTGCCAGCCTCCTAACAAGCTTTCAAGTAAGCAATCGAAATATAGGAAAATATTACCGCATAGACAGTAGCCCCTGATGCTCTGATTGGCGTTCGCGAAGAAAGGCCGAATAGAGGATCAAATAATGACTCAGGAGTCTAATTAGAATATGTCTATGTGCATGTGCAGGCTTCACTGCTGGCCGCTGCCACACGTACTGCGGAAGTCGCTGCACTGAAGCAGGACCTGGAGTGGTCCAAGGACAAGCTCGGCCTTACCAAGAGGCAGCTCGACGAGAGAAAAGGTAAGCAATACCTTGTCTATACATTAAAAAGAAGTTCGGTTGTAAATTAATAGGATCATCATGAATTTGCCAGGGGCCACGACCGAGATGGCGACCCTGAAGAAGGCGTTGTCCGAGGTCAAAGACGATGCGGCCAAGGAGCGCATTGAGTGGGAAAATCAAGAATCCCGGGTACGCGAGGTGCAGCAAGAGCTCGAGGCTCTCGCCAAAAAACACGAGTCCTTAGAGCTTGACTCTAAGACGCGAGAGTCCGAGCTTGCAAAGGCGCTCGAAAGCGCACGGAGCGCCAAGGCTGAAGCCCACAAGGCCCTCCAGGAGATTGACGTGGTGAAGAAGATAGCAGCGTGTAAGGCATTCATTATGCAAAGCAAGCATGTGAAGGAAACTTTCCTTTTACTTACCCGAGTTCGGAGCTCTCCAGGAGCGTTCGCAGATCTTCCCCGCACTGTACTGGATGCCGCGGAGTTTTACCGAGCTGAGGAGGGGAGCTCGACAGAAAAGTTGTTCTGGTCTCAATATACTGGGACCAAACACCAAATGCCCTTGAGCGACCAACTAAAGCAACTGGTCGAGCTTCACAAGGCGGACGAATAGGCCATGAAGGGTCTTATAGTCTGGATGTGGCCTGGCGATCCCGTGCCTAGCAGCTACTTCGGTCTAGTGAGGCGGCTTGTGGATGCCTGCCCACGGCTTGAAATCATAAAGCGGTCCATCTACATCGAGGGTGCGCGCAGGGCTTTTGCTCGGGCGAAGGTGCACTGGGCGAAGCTGGACGCCATGAAGCTGGTGAAGGAGGGGCCGCCGGATGGCAAGGAGCATCGCTGCCCCAAAATATATTATGACTGTGTCCTAAAGGGTTCCCGCCTTATGGCGGAGGAATGTGCCACAGATTTAATTTTTGAATGAGCATGCTCATGTGATCCTGTAATGTGAAACGAGTTCATTTGCGCTATGCAACACTTTTTGAATTTAAAATATTACCTTATGTGCGGCCATTTATATAATCTGAGAGTTGGCCAGTCGTCGGCTTCTGCCCAAATGTAACTAGTACTAGGGTGTTCGGGATAAACCTGAGCACTCTTTATCCCAATTTTGGGTCCTTCGAGGGAGGTGTTCAGCACAACAAACCAGGCAATCGGACTATAAGGCTTTATCACTCTCACTTAGCCATAGAAGTCTACAATTTTAAATTTTGGCGAAGCCCCTAGTATTCGGAAGGCCGAATTTGGGGCGCTATATACGCCTAAGTTGGGCAAGGCCGACTCCTCGCCCGAAGCAGAAAAAGTCTTTAAGGACTTGAGACCTCTCAACAGCGACCAACTCTCGCCTTATCATGACAGTCAGTTTTTCGCTTTCTCTACTGAGGTGCTCGTCCGGAAGAACCGGGACACAATCGTAGTAGTTCTCCCAGCGCTACCTTAGCCGATATAGCGGAATGTAAGGTACCAAAACATGGGAGCCAGGCAAACCCAACTATTGACCCAAGACATGATTCAGAGCTGATGCATATAATGCTATAAGTTCGGGGTGCCGCACTATCGAAAGTGTTCGGAATTCTCACGCCGTATTATGGGGTAAACGAAAGCCCCTGGCGTACTGACCGTACCAGAATGTACGGGTGCAAGTTGTTGTAAATGAACATATAACGAAAAAGGGATGGATAATGCAATAATAGACTAATGCTATGCGCTGTTATTTAAATAATACGTTGAAGCGTACTGATACAAGTAGTGCAATAAGCAAAAAATGGGACTATTTGACATGACCTATCCAAGGGCAAGCTGCGTATGGATAGTAAAAAGCGGGTATACCGATTGTTATTAGAGACCACCTGGGGGTTCCCTTGTATGTCTTAGCTTCTTGCCTTGGTTGTTCCTTCCCGTAATGTGTCCGGCAATCATACCGCCGGAAAGGGCTTCCAGAGAGTAAGGTCCTGAAAGAGAAAAAATGATAAAGGTATGCAGCCCCTAGGGCGGTTAAGCCGCATTGTGGGACGTGCCTTGGTCGTGCCCCCGCCTATGCCCATGGTATTTTCAGTGCGTAATTATGTACGCGTGGCACGGATTTTGTCACTTGACTGGGACTAGGACGGGGGGCCGAATTGCTAGGCGAGCTCTGAACATGCCAGGCAATCCTGTTGCGGTTTACTCCGGACTCGCTTGACGGTGTTCGGGGACTGTATCGCCGAATTGGTGGTTTGCCTTAAAAGGGTGCTTCTGCTGCGAGGGCCGCAGTGTGCTCTTTCGTGCGGAGCGAGCGTTCTGTGTTTCCATTGACTGTTATGACCACCCTAGGTCCTGGCATCTTGAGCTTGAGGTATGCGTAATACGGTACCGCATTGAATTTTGCAAATGCGGTTCGCCCGAGTAGTGCGTGATAGCCACTGCGGAACGGGACGATATCGAAGATTAACTCCTCACTTTGGAAGTTGTCCGGAGATCCGAAGACCACTTCCAGTGTGATTGAGCCCGTGCAATGGGCCTCTACACCTGGGCTGACGCCCTTAAAGGTGGTTTTGGTGGGTTTGATCCTCGAGGGATCTATACCCATTTTGTGCACTGTATCCTGATAGAGCAGGTTCAGGCTACTGCCGCCGTCCATAAGGGCTCGAGTGAGGTGAAATTCGTCGATGATGGGGTCTAGGACCAGTGCGGCGGATCTGCCATGATAGATGCTAGTGGGATGGTCCCTGCGATCGAAGGTGATTGAACAAGCGGACCATGGGTTGAACTTTGGGGCGACGGCCTCCATTGCATAGACGTCCCTTAGTGCATGCTTCCGTTCCCTATTGGGAATGTGGGTTGCGTATATCATGTTCACCGTCTTCACTTGTGGGGGGAACCTCTTCTGTCCTCCCGTGTTCGGCGGCCGGGGCTCCTCCTCGTCATCACTGTGCAGCCCCTTGTCCTTGTTTTCGGCGTTCAACTTGCCGGCTTGCTTGAACACCCAACATTCTCTGTTGGTGTGATTGGCTAGCTTATCGGGGGTGTCGTGGATTTGACACGAGCGATCAAGTATGCGATCCAAACTGGACGGGCCCGGAGTACTTCTTTTGAATGGCTTTTTCCGCTGACCGGATCTAGAGCCTCTGGATCCGGCATTTACTGCCGTATCATCGGTGTTATCGCCGTTGTTGCAGCGCTTTTGTCTGTTACGACGTTGTCTGCCGTTGGCATCTTTGGTACCCGAAGTGCCCGGATTCCTTGATGTGTTGTTGTTGCGAGCCAGCCAGCTATCCTCGCCCGCGCAAAAGCGGGTCATGAGTGTCGTGAGGGCTGCCATAGACTTCGGCTTCTCCTAGCCGAGGTGCCGGGCGAGCCACTCGTCACGGATGTTATGCTTGAATGCCGCTAAGGCCTCTGCATCCGGACAGTCGACAATTTGGTTTTTCTTAGTTAGGAACCGTGTCCAGAATTGCCTAGCCAACTCCCCTGGCTGCTGAGTTATATGGCTCAAGTCATCAGCATCCGGTGGTCGCACATAAGTGCCCTGGAAGTTGTCAAGGAATGCGTCTTCCTAATCCTCCCAACTGCCGAGGGAGTCTGCTGGCAAGCTATTCAGCCAATGCCGAGCTGGTCCTTTGAGTTTTAGTGGGAGGTACTTGATGGCATGCAGATTATCACCGCGAGCCATGTGGATGTGGAGGAGGAAATCCTCAATCCATACAGCGGGATCTGCTGTACCATCATATGATTCGATATTTACGGGTTTAAAACCCTCCGGGAATTCGTGATCCATAACTTCATCAGTGAAGCATAGGGGGTGTGCGGCGCCTCTGTGCCGGGCTATATCACGACGCAGTTCATATGAGTCTTGTCTGCTGTATTTGGCCCGGCCGAATTTACTTTTAGTGTATCTGGCACGACGGTCATCGTCCTGCGTTGGCGCGCGCCCCCGTGACCCGTATATCGACCTTGCATGATTTTCCCTGCTGTCCAATACATCTCGCGGGTCCCGTGTGTTGCCCCGGGCCTTGGTGTTTTTGTTTGAGTGGCGGCGGGGTGCAGGATGAACTTCAGGCTGAAACGCCTCTCCGGCTCGGCCACGAGGTGGCCGGTCAGTCGCATCGTACACTGGTGATGTAGGTTTCAATGCTTCCTCCTCGAGGTGGGGTAGCAACCCGCGCTTTGGGTAACTCTTGGAGGGACGCTCGAGATCGTATTCCTCGGCCGGAAGGACTTCGGTCCAGCTATCTGCTAGTAGATCTTGATTAGCTTGAAGCTGTTGTTGCTTTTTCTTCAAGCTATTTGCTGTGGCCATAAGCCGGCGCTTCAAGTGCTCCTGCTCGACGGGATCCTCAGGCACGATAAATTCTTCGTCGCTGAGGCTCACCTCATCTTCGGAGAGAGGCATGTAATTGTCCTCCTCCGATTCTCCATCTGCCGCCCGCTATGGAGGGCTAGTGTAACGCCCCGGACACACCCGCCGGTGGTCGTTACTCATGGTGGGATCTAGACTAGCCCAATAGATCAATACTAGTCTTTTCTGCGCACTTTGTCCTCACTCGTGCGCACCTGGGAGCAACTTCCCGGTCGGTCACCCATCCTGACACTACTCCAAGCTGAGCATGCTTAACTTTGAAGTTCTGTCCGAATGGGCTCCCGGAAAAGAAGGAATTCCTTGTTGATATGAGTCGTCTATCATCCCTAATAAGCCAGGCCATCACATACACCCCCACTCAGAGGAACCGACGTCCTCGTCGGGCCACAGGAACATTCCCTCTTGGCACATACGTCTGTGCATCCAGTCCGGTACATGTGCCATGTCAGGTGCCATGACGGGTCACAAACGTCATGAACAACATGAACGCGCACCTGTCTGCAACCATCCGTGTAACCATGAGGGTCGGCTCTGATACCAACTTGTAATGCCCCGGACACACCCGCCGGTGGTCGTTACTCCTAGCGGGATCTAGACTGGCCCCACAGATCAATACTAGTCTTTTCTGCGCACTTTGTCCTCACTCGTGCGCACCCAGGAGCAACTTCCCGATCGGTCACCCATCTTGACACTACTCCAAGCTGAGCACGCTTAACTTTGAAGTTCTGTCCGAATGGGCTCCCGTAAAAGAAGGAATTCCTTATTGATATGAGTAGTCTATCATCCCTAATAAGCTAGGCCATCACAGCTAGCTTGTTCACCCTCTCGCTCTAAATTGTGCTGGAGGGGATTATTGTCGTCTTCGGCACTATCTGGAGTGTTATTGTCTCTTGTGCCGGTATCACTACTTTTGCTATGGCGGGACTTAGAGCGGCGCCGCTGACGTCGGCTCTTGGGTTGCTTCTTGGAGGGGTCATCCTCCGCTGTCTCGTCGCCATTGCCTTCTTTGGGGTGTCCACCATGTATATATCTTATGATGAGGTGGTGGTCCAGCGCCGAGTGGGCGGTGGTTCCTGTTCGTCTCCTACATCGTCGTCCATACAGTCGATGTCTTCGGAGTCGAAGTCGAGCATGTCGGTTAAATCGTCGATAGTGGATACTAAGTGGGTGGTGGGTGGGGAGCGAATTTCTTCGTTGTCCGCATCCCATTCTAGCCGGACATAGTTCGGCCAAGGTTCTCCTGTCAAGGAGAGAGACCTTAATGAATTTAGCACATCGCCAAAAGGCGAGTGCTGAAAGATATCCGCGGAGGTGAACTCCATGATTGGCGCCCAATCGGATTCGATAGGCATGGACGCAGGCGGCTCGGAGTCCGTGGCCGGAGACGAATCCAGTGGTTTGGCAACACGGCTCTCGTAAAGGGTGAAGTCAGTATTCGGCTCCATCGCCACTGAGAGTGCGGCCTCCACGGCGGGGTCTATCCACCCATCCTCGGATGGCGCAAATTGCTCCGGATTGAAGGACGGAGTAGTTGCAGGTGTGATCTCCCGAACACTATCCGACGGTAGAGCTAAATCATGCTCGTCGTGATCGTGCGGCGCACCTGACATAGGCTCGAATCCGTTGAAGATCAAGTCTCCGCGGATGTCGGCGGTGTAGTTTAAGTTTTCAAACCTGATCTGATGGCCAGGGGCGTAGCTTTCGATCTGCTCCAGGTGGCCAAGCGAGTTGGCTCGCAGTGCGAGGCCGCCGAATATGAAGATCTGTCCGGGGAGGAAAACCTCACCCTGGACCGCATCGTTACCAATGATCGAAGGAGCCATCAAGCCTTATGGTGACGGCACAGTGGAACTCTCAATGAAAGCACCAATGTCGGTGTCAAAACAGGCGGATCTCGGGTAGGGGGTCCCGAATTGTGCATCTAAGGCGGATGGTAACAGGAGACGGGGGACACAATGTTTACCCAGGTTCGGGCCCTCTCGATGGAGGTAATACCCTACGTCCTGCTTGATTGATCTTGATGATATGAGTATTACAAGAGTTGATCTAGCACGAGATCGTAGAGGCTAAACCCTAGAAGCTAGCCTATGGTATGATTGTATGTTGTCCTACGGACTAAACCCTCCGGTTTATATAGACACCGGAGGGGGCTAGGGTTACACATAGTCGGTTACAAGGAAGAAGATCTACATATCCATATTACCAAGCTTGCCTTCCACGCCAAGGAGAGTCCCATCCAGACACGGTACGAAGTCTTCAATCTTGTATCTTCATAGTTCAACAGTTCGGCCAAGGGATATAGTCCGGCTGTCCGGAGACCCCCTAATCCAGGACTCCCTCAGTCAGCTCCTGCACGGCGACGTCGCCGGGATCCCTGCTGCTTGTCACCTCCATTTCCACCTTGACGGCGTCGGTCCTACCTTTGGGCTCCCCCGGCGGGCCGTTCACCCACAGCTTGGCCACGTAGTGCGGTAGTGGGGACGCCCCCGCTTTGATGCAGACGACCGACACGGCGATAGGCGCGCCGATGTCGAGCATGCCGCCGACCAAGAAAAACGTGCGGCCGTCCTCCTCCGCGAACAGCAAGAGCCGTGGCTCCGACGGTGGCACTTGTAGCCGGAGCGCCTTGCCGTACTGGATCCTGTGCACGGGCATGGGATGCACGGTGCTGATGTGGTGGGTGAGCACCGGCGGCGGGCCTTCGTAGCTGCAGACGGGCACGGGGCATTTGCAGGGCGCGAGCGGACACACGCTCTGGTGATCGGCAAGCTTATGGTAAGTGACGTAGAGCCCACAACCTTCGTGCGTGCACTCCAGCCTCACCGAGGAGAGGACGGCGTCCACTGCCGTGTTCCGCACGTCGAAGCCACCGCCGCGCTCGCACTTCTGGCACTGCCGCTAGTTCCTGGGGCGCTCGACGCGGCAGTCCGCGCAAGCCAGGTGCCCTCCCTTGCACTGCACAAATCAATTGAACTACACATCAATCAAGATACCTGCACCTTGCTTGATCAGCCGAACGGACGAGGTGTATTCGAACCTCATACACTGGAGGCTTCAAGTGGCGGAGGCACAAGGGGCTGTGGAGCAAGGTGAGGTCCATCGAGACCATAGAGAGCTCCATCGTCGGGTCCTGTTCCGTCTGCATGATCTCGCCCTCCTCGTGCACAACCATCTCTCGCTTTATTAGGGCCGGGGCATTACAAAGCTTTACCGTCACATATTCATACTACTTCAAGGTGCTTTAAATCAACACATGCAAGTATCAAAAGGAGAGTCATGGCATGCATGCATGCATTGTAATTAATGCATCGGTAAACGCAAATTATTGAAATATATCGAGTGCGGTGCTTTGATGTGTCATGTCAACTCGTACAAGACTGAGAAGTTTGATTACTACAATGCCCTCTCGCCTTAACCGTACCTGCCTTTGGCTGCATGATAGGAGGGCCACCGACCTGTTGGGCCCACCTATCATGGACGCAAAGGCAGGAGTAGTAAGTCAATGAAGCTGCGTCCCTCCCTCTCCCATGAGTGTGGTGGCTGGCAGGACTAGGAGAAGCTTTCGTTCGCTACACGCTCTCCCTCCCGTACGCGGTGGACATGCAGCAGTTCAATCGGTGTCAGATGGCCACTGCAGTATTACTCCTAAAGAGGCGAAGAGCCAAGCGCAGCCCGGACGCTTCCACTTCTGTTGTCTCACTTAATTAATTAGGAGTACTTAAGTACCACTAATTTATTGATGCCTAATTTTCCTATCAGAGTTAAACAAATCTTTAGTAGCACCCTATGATGAATCATGTACGTGTGTATGTTTGTCTATGGAGGTTAATCATGTGGTGGAGCAAGGAGGGAATATTATTAGTGTCATGACATAATAGTGCTATTGTTTTGCATGTCAATTTATTGCCATAGGTTCAATGAGGCAATGTTTTGCGTATTGTCCATCATGAATTTGATGCTAATGTCTTTCTATCCTTTCTCACTAAGCTAATGAAGGTTTCACCTTGTTCCTACTTGTGCAAATAGGGATCATGTTGTGCCAATCATACATTTTAGTGGAACTACACAAGACAATACAATGAACTGTATCCCAGCATGTGCTTTAATTATGCTGGAAGTTCTTGATAATCTTTTGATATAATCTTAGCACTGATAAACAAGAGTGATTTCAACCATACATTTGAAGTGCACAAAAATATATATTATTGAGTGATTCCAGTGAGTGCTTTATCATCTCTTATGGGACTACATGAATAAGTTTTTTTCCTCAGGTTGGTATGGGCCTAAGGCCTTCATCCATATTAGTTTGTTGTCATCTCTATTTGTATCGTGCTACTGTCATGACAAACTCATTTATCTTTGCACGTTAAAGTTTTGCAATCTATGATACATGGCAATGCTTTGAGTCTTGAGCTAATTGGCACTGATTAAATAAACTAATACCTCTCTTTAAGCAAGACTAATATGTTGCTAACTTTACCCATTAAGATAATGAGGGTGCTTCTATTTATTAGTGTATGTTTCATCAACTATTCCCACTATTACAGTAATCTCACTCTCTCAATATATGTGCCAACAAGGATGCTCGATTTTGGTGGAACTGCACAAAAACTTTGGGTGCTTCATTGCCTCGATAGGTTCCGTCCTTTCCTGTCAATCGCTAATCTGGGCCTTCTTCCTTCCTTTGCTGCCAGTCGCTTAGCTTATCTCGACTTCCTGTCAAAGGAAAAAGTAATTGATATGCTACCTCACAGAGGTTGGTACTGGTCTTTATCCTGATTATTGTGCTTGTCATCTATTGGTAATTTGGTATTGTGCTACCGTTTGCCGATTTTATAAAGGAGTAACTTGGAGCCTGAACTTGTAGGCTAATCATTGCATTGGGTGATTTCAGTAGAACTGCACAAAAAGATCAGATGGATAGATACTTATGCTGCCCCTATGTACTCCAAAGTTCACTCAGACAAGCATCAATGTTGACAAGAAGTGCCTATATTCATTCGAGTATCAACTGGCATCAACCAGTTGTCAAACTCCAAGTATTAGGAGAGTGAACGCTAAAAATATTGCTTGGCGCATAGCCCAGAAAAACACAGTCCAGTGTTTGGTCCCAACTTGTGCCTTTTGGTTATCGGCATATATGGTAGCGAACTGTTTGGCATGGAGTCTAAAGATTCCAGACAAGTTGGTTGACGCGTATAATCATCTGGCACTTAATCAGTCTGCACGCCAGGGATGCTCCATTTCAGTTGAACTGCACAAAAAATTGGGTGGTTCATTTTCTCAACCGCCTCCTTTCTCGTCTGCAATGTAGAATTTTGGCGAGCTACAGGACCAAGATGAGCCAGTAAACTAGTTGGATGAAAGTAGTGGCCAAGTTGCTCAAACCTCCCTCGGCACGAGGCCACTATTTGAGGATAAACCTACAAGCAAAGTTTAGATTGTCTGTGCTACCTCTTATGTACTTGAAAGTTTACTCGTACAAGCATTAATTTTAGCAAGAAGTACCTCTGACTGAACACCATTTACCAGTCTGCAATGTAGAATTTTGGCGAGCTACAGGACCAAGATGAGTCAGTAAACTAGTTGGATGAAAGTAGTGGCCAAGTTGCTCAAACCTCCCTCGGCACGAGGCCACTATTTGAGGATAAACCTACAAGCAAAGTCCAGATTGTCTGTGCTGCCTCTTATATACTCGAAAGTTCACTCGTGCAAGCATTAATTTTAGCAAGAAGTACCTCCGACGGAACACCAATTACCAGTCTGTACCCTAGGTAATTAAAGTTCATCCATGGATCATATTGGCTGTGATCTCAATCATTTGGACGCATAAACATACTGAACATGTGTATATCTGAATCTTTTTTTGAATTATCTATGAATATTGTTGTGTGATCTATCAATCATTTGGATCCATAGACTTGCTGAACTTCTGTATATATATGAATCTTTTGAGTTGTTGATAGTGAATGTTGGCTATCAATATGAACGTGTCCTGTGAACCTGAGTTTGATACGAATGTGTACCTTTTCTGTTGTGGTTGGGTATGAACTTGTTAGTATGCCTACTTGCTACCTATTGAGCACTGCGTTGGTTTTCCCCGAAGAGGGAGGGATGATGCAGCAAAGTAGCGTAAGTATTTCCCTCAGTTTTTGAGAACCAATGTATCAATCCAGTAGGAGGCTACGCACGAGTCCCTCGTACCTGCACAAAACAAATAAATCCTCGCAACCAACGCAAATAGGGGTTGTCAATCCCTATAAGGCCACTTACGAGAGTGAGATCTAATAGATATGATAAGATAATATTTTTGGTATTTTTATGATAAAGATGCAAAGTAGAATAAAGGCAAAGTAAAAGAAAAAGGAAATAACTAAGTAGTAGGAGATTAATATGATAAAGATAGACCCGGGGGCCATAGGTTTTACTAGTGGCTTCTCTCGAGAGCATAAGTATTCTACGGTGGGTGAACAAATTACTGTTGAGAAATTGACAGAATTGAGCATAGTTGTGAGAATATCTAGGCATGATCATCTATATAGGCATCACGTCCGAGACAAGTAGACCGACTCCTGCCTGCATCTACTACTATTACTCCACTCATCAACTGCTATCCAGCATGCATCTTGAGTATTAAGTTAAAGACAGAGTAACGCCTTAAGCAAGATGACATGATGTAGAGGGATAGACTCATGCAATATGAAGAAAACCCAATCTTGTTATCCTCGATGGCAACAATACAATACGTGCCTTGCTGCCCCTACTGTCACTGGGAAAGGACACCGCAAGATTGAACCCAAAGCTAAGCACTTCTCCCAATGCAAGAAAGATCAATCTAGTAGGCCAAACCAAACTGATAATTCGAAGAGACTTGCAAAGATAACCAATCATACATAAAAGAATTCAGCGAAGATTCAAATATTATTCATAGATAGACTTGATCATAAACCCACAATTCATCGATCTCAACAAACACACCGCAAAAAGAAGATTACATCGAATAGTTCTCCACAAGAGAGGGGGGAACATTGTATTGAGATCCAAAAATAGATAAGAAGCCATCTAGCTACTAACTATGGACCCGTAGGTCTGAGGTAAACTACTCACACTTCATCAGAGGAGCTATGGTGTTGATGTAGAAGCCCTTCGTGATCGATGCCCCCTCCGGCGGAGCTCCGGAACAGGCCCCAAGACGGGATCTCATGGATACAGAAAGTTACGGTGGTGGAATTAGGGTTTTGGCTCCGTATCTGATCGTTTGGGGGTACGTAGGTATATATAGGAGGAAGGAGAACGTCGGTGGAGCAACAGGGGGCCCATGAGGGTTGAGGGCGCGCCTGGGGGGGAGGCGCGCCCCCTACCTCGTTGCCTCCTCTTTTCTTTCTTGACGTAGGGTCCAAGTCTCCCGGGTCTTGTTCGTTGAGAAAATCACGTTCCCGAAGGTTTCATTCCGTTTGGACTCCGTTTGATATTCCTTTTCTTCGAAACCCTAAAACAGGCAAAAAAACAGCAATTCTGGCTGGGCCTCCGGTTAATACGTTAGTCCTAAAAATAATATAAAAGTGGATAATAAAGCCCAATAATGTCCGAAACAGTAGATAATATAGCATGGAGCAATCAAAAATTATAGATACGTTGGGGACATATCACTACTATGGGGTATGTGACGTGTGGGTGTCAACGGCACACCTTCTTCTCGAGAAGAATTGAACCTATTTTGTTAGGGTAGCAACAGTGCATTAGCTCTTTTTAATCTTTTTGCTCTGTCTTGCCCCCTCCCCCGCTCAACCCCTTCCGTAATGTATTCGGCCTCAAAACAAACATAGTACTGCGTTGTTTTGGGGGCTTGATGAAAAATCGAGTGTTGGTTTCTGTAGGTTGGCCCACCCAGCAAATAGGCTGCTGGTCCACCACGGACTGGGAGACTAAAAATACAAGTTGTATGGTGCAGAGGCAAGTAAAAAAATGCCATTGAGAGCCATCCACTGAAGAAGAAAAAATCGCTCCTAATGTGCTTCTTCAGTCGTGCCGTCGGCCCCCTCTATAATCCAGTTCGCTCGGGGATCTGGGATAATTTTTTCCATAGAGCGAACAAGTGTCAGCTAGGCCTAGGTTTTGTATTTTAACATGTGTAGCCCACGACATATGGTAACGGTGGTTTCAACTTATTTTTTGAGGTCCATATCGTCCTATGGGCTTTTTCTTAAAGATCGGCAGCCCAATGTATTTTTAACCACATTATATATATATATATATTTAAATTATTACTATTATCGTATATTTTATAGAGACTTATATATACATTATAAAAACATCCCACGTGTTATTAACTTATAAAAGTAAATTTTTAACAGAAGTTGGCAAGGAAAATCCTGGTTGTTTTTGACTCACAGGCAAGGAAAATCCTGGTGATTGCGTACAAAATCTTGCGAAGATTTTCATGACCAATGTAATAATAATGCGCTCATTTTTATTTTGAGCAATAACTCGCTAATTTGTTAATTATGTATATAAATAATGTGCCTCTTCGGTTTATTTTTTATATTAATTGCTCCTTCTAACATAACATTATATATATAACGAGCCCAGCTAATTCGTGTATTTGAAGGAAGTGCAAATGGGCTGGGATTTCTTAGATAATATAAATGGGCCGCATTGACGCGAAATTATTTATTCACCCTCTAGAAAACATGGGTTAAATATATGCCACATTTTTGCAGGCTGACATGTGGGCCAATAGGTCGAAGCCTACGCAAGGCTTTGTCAACTTGGTCGGCATGCACCTTCAATCTCTCATCTTCTTCCTCCAGCATCGCCGGGACCGCCTGGTCTGGCCTCCAGCGGCTAGCGGCTCTGCTTAGCACGCTTCGCTGTGAAGCGCTACCCAACCGCCAGCTAGGCTATCCCTCCACCCCTCCACACCTCATGTTATTCTCCACGGACTGCAGCCCCACACCGCTCCAGAACCAGTTATAACCTTTCTCCTCCACTCAATCTGCGACTCCACTGCCGCGTCCTCCCATCTCCGAGTCATTCCCGTCTGGGGCCTCGCCGTCGTCCACCGCCTCGTTGCGCTCGGTGCCGCGTGGTCAACAAACGAGAGTCATTGGAAGAGGGCTGTATGTGGAGATCCTGACGGCTGGGACCCACGAGGTCCATGGTCGCACGCAAGGAAAGTTCCTCCTTATTAAGCTAGAAAAAAATGTTTCCTCCACCTGACAGCTGGGACCCACCGGATGTATCTCCGCACGGAAGGAAGTGCCTCCTTGTTATGCGAAAAAAATTATTCCTCCCGTTGACAGCTGGGACCCATCAGATTTGGTGGCTGACTTGTGGGCCTACTAAGCGGACGTGTACGCAGGGCTTTGTCAACTTAATCAACAAATGATTCTAGCAGATGGACCGTTGGATGTTAATCCAACAGCCGTGCTCCTTCTTCAACGTCTGTTCTTGCTCCTGTCTCCTGTGGGCGGCACCGCGGCTGTGTTGCCGCGCACCCGAACCGGTCAAGTTTCCCACTCATCTTTATCTGCGACTCCAGTACCCCATCTTCCCCATCTCCGGGTCGTTCCAGTCTAGGGCCTCGTTGTCGTCCACCGGCCTTTTGTGCGCTCGGCATGGTGTGGTCAACGTGGTCAACAACTGAGAGTCATCGAAAGATGACTGTACGTGAGAGACTGACAGTGGGGACGCACCACGCCCATGGATGCATGCATGCAACGGAACACGGCATGGCCAACGTGGTCAAGGTACGGCTTCCATCAGAAGTGTACTATACGTGGAGAGGCTGACAGTTGGGTCCACAGCCGCAGCAAGGAAGTGCCTCCTTATTACGCGAAAAATAATGATTCCTCCACCTAATAGCAGGGACCCACCGGACGGGCCACCGTATTTTGCGAAAAAATGTTTCCCCCTGACTCCTGGGACCCACCGTACGGGTCACCGTATTTCGCGAAAAAAATGTTCCCCCCGCTGTCAGCTCAGACCCACCGGAAGTGCCTCCTTATTACGTAGAAAAAAATGAATACTCCCCCGGCTAGCTGGGACCCACCTTGGTGGTAGGCTGACTTGTGGGCCTACTAAGTTGACGGGGACAGAGGGCTTTGTCAACTTAGTCAATATGAATGATTCTAGCTCCAGTAGCCGTACGATGTCCATCCAACGGTCGTAGTGCTTCATCAACCTCTGGTCTTCTTGTTCCAGCCGCACAAACCAGCGTCGGTCGTGCCGTGTGCTCCTGCCTCCGATGGCCGGCCGCAGCAAAGGAAGTGCCTCCTTATTATGCGCAAAATAATTATTCCTCCACCTAACAGCGGGGACCCACCGGACGGGCCACCGTATTTCGTGAAAAAAAAACGTTTCCCCCTGACTGCTGGGATCCACCAGCTACATCTTCGCATGCAAGGAAGTGCATCTGGGCAAAAAAAGAGATTCGCCCCCTTGAGTGCTGGGACCCGCCAGCTACATCTTCGCACGCAAGGAAGTGCGTGACAGTCGAGACCCACCTGGTCGAAGCGTACGTAGCATTGTCATTCTGGTCGCGAACGTATACGTACATACAGGTCGATGTAGAGGCGCGCACGTGTCATAGTAGAGGCACGCACGTGTCGTAGTAGAGGCGCGCACGTAGCATGTACACATACGTACAGCGGCCAGTGTGCAAGAAAGAAAATATGGCCACATATGTACATACGGGCAGGGTCTCAAACGCCTGCTTGCGCATACGTACGGCCAGGGCTCGTGTACATGGCTGGGTCGGAACGGACAAACTGCGTCGTCGTTGTGTTCATGGGGAGCCAACCGGCTGGGTCAGAACGGAATGCATCGTCGTGTTCATCGGGAGGGCTTGGACGGAACAGCCGATGGAAACGAGGCATGGCATACTGCAGGACGGAGGAAACGGCCTTGTGTTCAACCGGCCACGGTAGAAACGGGATCCTGTTCATCGGGAGGGGTCTGGCGTACCGCAAAATGGAGGAAACGGACCTCCTACGGTCGAAACGGGGGTCCTTTTGATCGGGAGGGGTGTGGCATACCGCAAAACGGAGGAAACGGACTTGTGTTGGAGCGCTACGGTCGAAACGGAGGTCTTGTTCATCGGGAGGGGTGTGGCATACCGCAAAACGGGACTCCACGGGATACTGTTGATCTCCATCGTCGACCCCCTCCAACCTCCACGGGCTACTGTTCATCCACCATCGACCTTCTCCAGCCTCCACCTGCGGCTGTTCATCCATAAGCTCCTGTTCATCCAGCCTCCACCGCGCGCTACTCCACTGGCTACTGTTCAACCAACCCTCTCCACGGGCTCCTGTTCAACCACCCCTCCACGGGCTACTATTCATCCAACCCTCCACCGAATACTGTTCATCCAGCCCTCCACGGGGTCCTGTTCATCCAGCCGCAACCGGCTCGATCGATTGGGGTCATGTTCATCCAGAGGCAACACCACGGGGTCCTTCATCCACCCCCACCGGGAACTGTTCATCCAAACCCCCCAGCAACGCTCACTGTTCATCCAGAGGCAGCATCAGTCGGCTTCAGTTAGCAGCAGTAGCGAAGGAATTGCTCGATCGGGTTCAGTTAACAGCCATCGATCGATCGCTCGGGTTCAGTAACGCGTAGCCTACAGTGCAATCGCTCGGGTTCAGTCAGAGCCCAACGCCTCGCTCAGGTTCAGTTAGAGCCTGACACCTCGCACCCACGCGAGTGTGTGTACGACAGAAACGCGCATCACTCGGCCCCGACCACCCACCGTAACCGGGAACACCTTGATATTTTCCTCACCCTCGCTTCTACCACGGTTTTTTTCTGTCATGGACGGCCCAAAGAATGTCATGCAGCTGCTTCTCCGGCCCGCCCAGGACGAAAAGCCCATTTTCTGTCATGATTTTTTGTCATAGAAGTAGGACCCCACCACATCTATGATGATACTATGTTTTGTCACAATTATTGTCATAGAAGTGTCATAAGTATGACAGAAAAAATCGTTCGGCCCAAAATGTCACGGATGTGTCTTTTTTTGTAGTGCATGGAGCAGTACGAGAAGCATTTATGACAGCTAATTATTCATCAGGAAAGCTATCATCAATAGGTAGTGGGTCATCAAGAACATTTTCTAACCTAGACAAGTTGTCTGCAACGGGGTTCTCAGCTCCCTTTCTATCAATAATATGCAAATCAAATTCTTGTAGCAAGAGAACCCATCTAATAAGTCTAGGTTTAGCATCTTTCTTTTCCATAAGATATTTAATATCAACATGATTAGTGTGAACAGTCTTTAGAATCAACTATATAAGGTCTGAACTTATCACAAGCAAATACAACTGCTAAAAATTCTTTTTCAGTAGTAGCATAATTCCTTTGAGCACTGTCTAGAGTTTTACTAGCATATTGAATAACATTTAATTTCCTATCAACTCTTTGTCCTAGAACAGCCCCTACAGCATAGTCACTAGCATCACACATAATTTCAAATGGTAAATTCCAATCAGGAGGCTGAACAATAGGTGCAGAAATCAAAGCTTTCTTAAGTATTTCAAATGCTTCTACACAATCATCATCAAAGACAAAAGGGACATCTTTTTGTAAGAGATTAGTCAGAGGCCGAGAAATTTCGGAGAAGTCCTTAATGAACCTCCTATAAAAACCGGCGTGACCAAGGAAACTTCTTATACCTTTGATGTCTTTAGGACACGGCATCTTTTCAATAGCATCAACTTTAGCTTTATCAAGTTCAATACCTCTTTCAGAAATTTTATGCCCCAAGACAATACCTTCATTAACCATAAAGTGGCATTTCTCCCAATTCAAGACAAGATTAGTTTCTTCACATCTCTGCAAAACTCGATCAAGGTTGCTTAAGCAATCATCAAAAGAAGTCCCATAAACGGAGAAATCATCCATGAATACCTCAACAATCTTTTCACAAAAGTCAGAGAATATAGCAGTCATACATCTTTGAAAAGTAGCAGGTGCATTACATAAACCAAAAGGCATACATCTATAAGCAAAGGAACCGAAAGGGCAAGTAAAAGTTGTCTTTTCTTGATCCTCTTTTGACACAGGTATTTGAGAGAAACCTGAATAACCATCTAGAAAGCAAAAATGTGTATGTTTGGATAATCTTTCTAGCATTTGATCAATAAAAGGTAACGGGTATTGCTCCTTTTTAGTAGATTTATTTAATTTGCGAAAATCAATTACCATTCTATAACCTGTAACAATTTTTTGTGGGATCAATTCATCTTTATCATTAGGAACAACAGTAATACCTCCCTTCTTAGGGACACAATGGACAGGACTTACCCACTGACTATCAACAACGGGATAAATTATACCTGCCTCCAGAAGCTTTAGTATTTCTTTTCTTACCACTTCTTTCATCTTAGGATTTAATCGTCATTGGTGATCAACAACTGGTTTAGCGTCTTTCTCCAGCTTTATTTTGTGCTGGAATAGAGTGGGACTAATGCCCTTAAGATCATTAAGAGTATATCCAATAGCAGCACGGTGCTTCTTCAGAGTTTTCAATAATTTCTTTTCTTCATGCTTTGAAAGGTTAGCACTAATAATAACATGATATATCTCTTTCTCATCAAGATAAGCATATTTAAGAGTATCTGGTAAAGGTTTAAGCTCAAACACAGGATCGCCGTTAGGTGGAGGAGGATCCCCTAGGATTTCAACAGGAAAGTTGTGTTTCAAAATAGGTCCCTGTTTAAAGAATACTTCATCTATTTCCCTTCTTTCATTCATAAACATATCATTTTCATGGTCTAGCAAATATTGTTCTAAAGGATCACTAGGAGGCACGACAATAGAAGCAAGACCAATAATTTCATCTTTACTAGGAAATTCTTTATCATGGGGTTGTCTACATAATTTATAAAAATTAAACTCATGAGACATATCCCCTAAACCAACGGAAACAATATCCTTATTGCAGTCTATCTTAGCATTAATAGTATTCAAGAAGGGTCTACCAAATATAATGGGACAAAAGTCATCTTGTGGGGAACCAAGAAAAATAAAATCAGTAGGATATTTAACTTTCCCACACAAGACTTCAACATCTCTAACAATCCCAACTAGTGAAATAGTATCTCTATTGGCAAGCTTAATTGTAACATCTATCTCTTCTATCTCAGCAGGTGCAATATCACGCATAATTTCATTGTATAAGAAATGAGGTATTGCACTTGCACTAGCACCCATATCACATAATCCATGATAGCAATGAAATAACAGGCATGCCTACAACAGGTCTATGTTTATTTTTACTATCAGGTCTAGCAATTCTAGCAGATTCATTGCAGAAGTAAATAACATGCCCATCAATGTTATCGGCCAAGAGATATTTAACCATAGCAACACTAGGTTCAACTTTAATTTGCTCAGGGGGTTTGGGTGTCTTAATATTACTTTTGTTGACCATAGTTGAAGCTTTAGCATGAGCCTTTATTCTAACAGGGAAAGGTGGTTTCTCAATAAGAAGTAGGAACAATAGGATCATTATAAGCGATAGTTTTTTCTTCAACTTTAATAGGTGTAACTACTTTTACTTCAATGGGAGGATTATATTTAAACCACTTCTCCTTAGGGATATCAACATGAGTAGCAAAGGATTCACAGAAAGAAGCTACTATCTTAGAGTCAAGTCCATATTTAGTGCTAAATTCACGAAAAGCATCGGTATCCATAAAAGATTTAACACAATCAAACTTAGGTGTTATACCTAACTCCTAACCTTCGTCAAGATCCCAATCTTCAGAGTTGCGTTTAGTTCTCTCCAATAAATCCCATTTGGATTCAATAGTCTTCATCATAAAAGATCCAGTACAAAAAGTATTGAGTATGGAGCGATTACTGAGAGAAAGCCGAGCATAAATTCTTTGAATAATCATTTCTTTTGAGAGCTCATGATTGGGGCATGAATATAAAATTGACTTGAGCCTCCCCCAAGCTTGAGCGATGCTTTCTCCTTCGCGAGGCCAAAAATTATATATAATTACAACCACGATGAACAAGATGCATAGGATAAAACTTCTTATGAAATTCCAATTTCAATCGTTCGTAGTTCCATGATCCAATATCATCACATAGCCTAAACCATGTCAATGCATCTCCCTTCAAAGATAAAGGGAAGACCTTCTTATTGACAACATCCTCGGGCATACCTGCAAGCTTAAATAATCCACAAACTTCATCCACATAGATTAGGTGCAAATCAGGATGTAATGTTCCATCACCTTTGAAAATATTAGCTAGCAGTTTCTCTATCATACCCAAAGGAATTTCAAAGTAAACATTTTCAGTAGGTTCAGTAGGTTGAGGAGCAACTCTTTGCTCTACAGGTCAGGGTGAAGATACCCCGAACAAGCCCCTCAAAGGATTATGTTCTGTAGTAACAAGTGACAGTAAATTTCAGCATACTATATAAATTTCTCCTTACCAAATTCCACCTACCAAAGGCGCTTCACTCCCCGGCAATGGCGCCAGAAAAGAGTATTGATGACCCATAAGTGTAGGGGATCTATCGTAGCCTTTTCGATAAGTAAGAGTGTCGAACCCAACGAGGAGCAGAAGGAAATGATAAGCGGTTTTCAGCAAGGTATTCTCTGCAAGCACTAAAATTATCGGTAACAGATAGTTTTGTGATAAGGTAATTTGTAACGGGTAACAAGTAATAAAAGTAAATAAGGTGCAGCAAGATGGCCCAATCCTTTTTGTAGCAAAGGACAAGCCTGGACAAACTCTTATATAAAGGAAAGCGCTCCCGAGGACACATGGGAATTATCGTCAAGCTAGTTTTCATCACGTTCATATGATTCGCGTTCGGTACTTTGATAATTTGATATGTGGGTGGACCGGTGCTTGGGTACTACCCTTACTTGGACAAGCATCCCACTTATGATTAACCCCTATTGCAAGCATCCGCAACTACAATAGAAGTACTAAGGTAAACCTAACCATAGCATGAAACATATGGATCAAAATCAGCCCCTTAGGAAGCAACGCATAAACTAGGGTTTAAGCTTCTGTCACTCTAGCAACCCATCATCTACTTATTACTTCCCAATGCCTCCCTATAGGCCCAAACAATGGTGAAGTGTCATGTAGTTGACGTTCACATGACACCACTAGAGGGATGACAACATACATCTCATCAAAATATCTAACGAATACCAAATTCACATGACTACTTATAGCAAGACTTCTCCCATGTCCTCAGGAACAAACGTAACTACTCACAAAGCATATTCATGTTCATAATCAGAGGGGTATTAATATGCATAATGGATCTGAACATATGATCTTCCACCAAGTTGAAGGAAATATGCCCTAGAGGCAATAATAAAGTTATTATTTATTTCCTTGTATCATGATAAATGTTTATTATTCATGCTAGAATTGTATTAACCGGAAACATAATACATGTGTGAATACATAGACAAACAGAGTGTCACTAGTATGCCTCTACTTGACTAGCTCGTTGATCAAAGATGGTTATGTTTCCTAACCATAGACATGAGTTGTCATTTGGTTAACGGGATCACATCATTAGGAGAATGATGTGATTGACTTGACCCATTCCATTAGCTTAGCACTTGATCGTTTAGTTTGTTTCTATTGCTTTCTTCATAACTTATATATGTTCCTATGACTATGAGATTATGCAACTCCCGTTTACCAGAGGAACACTTTGTGTGCTACCAAACGTCACAACATAAATGGGTGATTATAAAGGTGCTCTACAGGTGTCTCTGAAGGTATTTGTTGGGTTGGCGTATTTCGAGATTAGGATTTGTCACTCCGATTGTCGGAGAGGTATCTCTGGGCCATCTCGGTAATGCACATCACTCAAGCCTTGCAAGCATTGCAACTAATAAGTTAATTGCGGGATGATGTATTACGGAACGAGTAAAGAGACTTGCCGGTAACGAGATTGAACTAGGTATTGAGATACCGACGATCGAATCTCGGGCAAGTAACATACCGATGACAAAGGGAACACCGTATATTGTTATGTGGTCTGACCGATAAAGATCTTCATAGAATATGTAGGAGCCAATATGAGCATCCAGGTTCCGCTATTGGTTATTAACCAGAGACGTGTCTCGGTCATGTCTACATAGTTCTTGAACCCGTAGGGTCCGCACGCTTAAAGGTCGGTGACGATCGTAATAAGGGTTTTTGTGTTTTGATGTACCGAAGGTTGTTCGGTGTCCCGGATGTGATCACGGACATGACGAGGAGTCTCTAAATGGTTGAGACATAAAGATTGATATATTGGAAGCCTATATTTGGATATCGGAAATGTTCCGGGTGAAATCGGGATTTTACCGGAGTACCGGGGGGTTACCGGACCCCCCGGGGGGTTATTGGGCCTACATGGGCCCTAAGGGAGAAGAGGAGGGCCAGCCAGGGCAGGCCACGCGCCCCCTCCTCCCTAGTTCGAATAGGACAAGGAAGGGGGGGCGGCGCCCCCCTTTCCTCTTTCTCCCTTCCCCTTCCTTTTGCAACAAGGCAAGAGGGGGGAGTCCTACTCCCGGTGGGAGTAGGACTCCTCCAGGCGCACCCCTTGGGCCGGCCGCACCTCCCCCTCTCCCTCCTTTATATACGGGGGAAAGGGGGCACCCCATGACACACAAGTTGATCTTGGTGATCGTTCCTTAGCCGTGTGCGGTGCCCCCTTCCACCATATTCCACCTCGGTCATATCGTAGCGGTGCTTAGGCGAAGCCCTGCATCGGTAGAACGTCATCACCGTCATCACGCCGTCGTGCTGACGAAACTCTCCCTCAACACTTTGCTGGATCGGAGCTCGAGGGCGTCACCGAGTTGAACGTGTGTAGAACTCGGAGGTGTCGTACGTTCGGTACTTGGATCGGTTGGATCGGGAAGACGTACGACTAGTTCCTCTATGTTGTGTCAACGCTTCCGTTGCTAGTCTACGAGGGTACGTAGACAACACTCTCCCATATCGTTGCTATGCATCACCATGATCTTGCGTGTGCGTAGGAATTTTTTTGAAATTACTACGTTCCCCAACAGTGGCATCCGAGCCTAGGTTTTATGCGTTGATGTTATGCACGAGTAGAACACAAGTGAGTTGTGGGCGATATAAGTCATACTACTTACCAGCATGTCATACTTTGGTTCGGCGGTATTGTTGGATGAAGCGGCCCGGACCGACATTACGCGTACGCTTACGCGAGACTAGTTCTACCGACGTGCTTTGCACACAGGTGGCTGGCGGGTGTCAGTTTCTCCAACTTTAGTTGAACCAAGTGTGGCTACACCCGGTCCTTGCGAAGGTTAAAACTGCACCAACTTGACAAACTATCATTGTGGTTTTGATGCGTAGGTAAGAACGGTTCTTGCTAAGCCCGTAGCAGCCACGTAAAACTTGCAACAACAAAGTAGAGGACGTCTAACTTGTTTTTGCAGGGCGTGTTGTGATGTGATATGGTCAAGACATGATGCTAAATTTTATTGTATGAGATGATCATGTTTTGTAACCGAGTTATCGGCAACTGGCAGGAGCCATATGGTTGTCGCTTTATTGTATGCAATACAATCGCGCTGTAATGCTTTACTTTATCACTAACCGGTAGCGATAGTCGTGGAAGCATAAGATTGGCGAGACGACAACGCTGCTACGATGGAGATCAAGGTGTCGCGCCGGTGACGATGGTGATCATGACAGTACTTCGGAGATGGTGATCACAAGTACAAGATGATGATGGCCATATCATATCACTTATATTGATTGCATGTGATGTTTATCTTTTATGCATCTTATCTTGCTTTGATTGACGGTAGCATTATAAGATGATCCCTCACTAAAGTATCAAAGTATAAGTGTTCTTCCTGAGTATGCACCGTTGCGAAAGTTCTTCGTGCTGAGACACCACGTGATGATCGGGTGTGATAGGCTCTACGTTCAAATACAACGGGTGCAAAACAGTTGCACATGCGGAATACTCAGGTCAAACTTGACGAGCATAGCATATAACAGATATGGCCTCGGAACACAGAGACCGAAAGTACGAGCGTGAATCATATAGTAGATATGATCAACATATTGATGTTCACCATTGATACTACTCCATCTCACGTGATGATCGGACATGGTTTAGTTGATTTGGATCACGTGATCACTTAGAAGATTAGAGGGATATCTTTCTAAGTGGGAGTTCTTAAGTAATATGATTAATTGAACTTAAATTTATCATGAACTTAGTACCTGATAGTATCTTGCTTGTCTATGTTTGATTGTAGATAGATGGCTCGTGTTGTTGTTCCGTTGAATTTTAATGTGTACCTTGAGAAAGCAAAGTTGAAAGATGATGGTAGCAATTACACGGACTGGGTTTGTAACTTGAGGATTATCCTCATTGCTGCACAGAAGAATTACGTCCTGGAAGCACCGCTAAGTGCCAAGCCTGCTGCAGGAGCAACACCAGATGTTATGAACGTCTGGCGGAGCAAAGCTGATGACTACTCGATAGTTCAGTGTGCCATGCTTTACTGCTTAGAACTGGGTCTTCAACGACGTTTTGAACGTCATGGAGCAAATGAGATGTTCCAGGAGTTGAAGTTAATATTTCAAGCAAATGCCCGGATTGGGAGATATGAAGTCTCCAATAAATTCTATATCTGCAAGATGGAGGAGAATAGTTCTGTCAGTGAACATATACTCAAAATGTCTGGGTATTATAATCACTTGATTCAACTGGGGGTTAATCTTCTTGTTGATAATGTCATTGACAGAGTTCTTCAATCACTGCCACCAAGCTACAAAAACTTCGTGATGAACTATAATATGCAAGGGATGAATAAGACTATTCTTGAGCTCTTCGCGATGCTAAAAGCCACGGAGGTAGAAATCAAGAAGGAGAATCAAGTGTTGATGGTCAATAAGACCACCAGTTTCAAGAAAAAGGGCAAAGGGAAGAAGAAAGGGAACTTCAAGAAGAACAGCAAACAAGTTGCTTCTCAGGAGAGGAAACCCAAGTCTGGACCTAAGCCTGAGATTGAGTGCTTCTACTGCAAGCAGACTGGTCACTGGAAACGGAACTACCCCAAGTATTTGGCAGATAAGAAGGATGGCAAACTGAACAAAGGTATATGTGGTATACATGTTATTGATGTGTACTTTACTAATGCTCGCAGTAGCACCTGGGTATTTGATACTGGTTATGTGGCTAACATTTGCAACTAGAAACAGGGGCTATGGATTAAGCGAAGATTGGCTAAGGACGAGGTGACGATGCGCGTGGTAAATGGTTCCAAAGTCGATGTGATCGCGGTCGGCACGCTACCGCTACATCTACCTTCGGGATTAGTATTAGACCTAAATAATTGTTATTTGGTGCCAGCGTTGAGTATGAACATTATATCTGGATCTTGTTTGATGCGAGACAGTTATTCATTTAAATCAGAGAATAATGGTTGTTCTATTTATATGAGTAATATCTTTTATGGTCATGCACCCTTGAAGAATGGTCTATTTTTGATGAATCTCGATAGTAGTGATACACATCTTATATTTACTAATTGAAAGCACCATCCGAGCTTCCACGTTAATCCTAGGAATTAATATCTAAGCGCCGTTAGATATAGTTTAAGGAGAAAATTGGCCGCTAGATGGATGTAGTTTTTTTACCAAGAAAAACCAATGTCTCCCACGTTTCCAACCTATCTCCACGTCCAAGTGTACGTAAAAAAATATCTCCGTGTGCTTCTTCCTCCCGAAGTCCCAAAACAAAACTCATGTTCATGTGTTTTACCTAGAGTCCTACCCAGCACATCTCCTATTGTGCATTGCCTCCCTCGAGCTAGGTCTCAATCTACACCTTCCCGGTCCTCCCATCCCCCGATCTTCCACATCGCTGTTCCGCCGGGAGCGTCACATCCAGCCTCAATATACTTTAGCATGCCCAATCCATACTTGAGGCGGCGCATTCTTGACGCAATTAAATCTTGAATCCAATCTGAGCCTCTCCCTGACCCCCTTCATATTCTCAAGTGCCAAGTGCGACCATGTTGCAATGCAGTCTCTTTTTTTGGGATGATCAATTAATTCGAGGAGATTTACCCAGCGCTGTGTGAAGAAGATGGGCCATTCGCTGTCGTCCTGGAGATTGCAAGTCCATAGCCGATAGTCCGCAGGAAGGTAACCCCGTATTCCAAAAAAATCTTCTCTGTTCTGCAGCAAGATCACTAAATTACATTGATTCCTAATATCATGATACCTAATCCAGGCATCTGCTTCTCCCCGACCTCTCTTGTCTATAGCCTCTCAATCTCAAAATTTTCTCAGCTTCAAGTTCAACCAACCTACAAATCCTTCATATTTTTCCAGGATAATTAATTCCCACCATTGGCATATGCAGCGGATGAGAAGACAGAAGAGAAGGTGTACCAACAGAAAAGAGAACACAGAAGTTGAACACCATCCTGCGACCTCCATGAACAGGGGCTTTTGGTTGCCTGCAATTGTACATGCAACATCTGAAGAAAGGAAGCTGAACCACGACTGCCTCATCATCTATTGACAAAAGACCGGGGAAGAAGCAACCTGTGTCCTTGATGGTTTGCTTGATGTAGTTATAGCATGGATCAGTTCATGTCAATGGAGAGATGAGAGGAGAGCTAGCATTGGAGCTGAATATGGCGGAGGCCGGAGGATGGCTGTACGTAGATTTAGAGGAGAGGCATGTTGTCCTAAGAGTTATAGCAGAGAGGACAGGATTTACAAACTGGCCTTCGACGCCCGGCGAGACTGCCGAAAGCACCGCCTTGCATTAAACTAAGGCGAATGAGCTATAGCTGATGTTATGTGTGTGTGTGTATCCAGCCCTTTCCCTGGCATCTCGACAGTCACAGATCGAGCCATGACATCTACAATGATGATCTTCTCCTTGGCAGTTGCCCAACAAAAGTTCAAGCAATGAGGACGCGTGCCCATGTGAGGAGTCAAGAACAAGTACTGTCCGGCGGCAGCTTCTTATCTGCCGCTCCTTTGTTTGGCCTCTACAGGTATGCACCAATGTATGTATCCCCGGATTTAAGGAAAAGTTAATTTTGCCAAAACAAGATGCGTATAGATTTAATTTTTTGCAAACAAGATCCATCCTCAACAAACCAGATGTTTGATTTTTACTGGACTACGGCCTGTAGTATATATATATGTCTACAAAAATTAGGTAAGCTGAAGGATATGTTAGTTCTGTACATTTTGTCGTTGTCCACCAGGATCCATCAAGCATATTGATGACCCCAATATTTGTTCACCTAACACATGTATTACTCACCAGGTGGTCAAGGTGATGAATATGTACAGTAGTTCTTAGCTGATGACTCCACAAGCGTTACCGGCAGGGAAACACCAACCATGGCAGCCCTTCGTCAACTGTAATAGCACTGATGTATGTACTGAAGTTCATCCATGTCATCTCTTTTCTGTTATATGGTGAAAACAACCATGGTAATTACTTATTTTTATTTCTTATTAAATTGCTCCCCACATGCATGCATGTTCCATGTGGTAGATTATAAATGACTTTTGGCATTGTTTTAGATTTTGCATCATCACGTGGTGGTAGATAATACGAGATAAATGAAGTAATAGGCTTCTGCGATCGAAAAACAAACTGATGGATAGGCCTGCACTCCTTCACTCCTTCCATTTTGAAGCCATCAAAATTTGCCGATTCAAGGCAGACTTGGTCAATAGGATGAGACCTAAAAAGGGACAACATCTGGGTCAGAGCAAATGAATTAGCTTCTGACAGCAGAATTACTTATCTATTTTTATATGGAGTTTGCAAATTTCGTAGAATTGATTTTCCTGTCAACCAACTCCTATACAAAATAGATAGATCAGTATTACATAGACGTTTGCTTCAAGTTAATTATGAAGATAAATAACACTTCAGGTTGAGAAATCCGTGTGCTTTTTCCAATATCCGTCCTAAGATTATAGATGCCATGCTTTTAGAATTTTAGTGATATTCTTATAGTATAATGTAAATTCTAGCCAAAGTTATTAAACTACCGCAGACAGCATGTCCGGAGAAAATATGTATGAGTAGTGGGACATGGAAAAGCTAGCAAATACTTTTGTTGTATAATGATTTATTTGTATGATTGCAGAGGTAGACTATACTTTTTTTGTATAATGACACATGGATATTTGGATGACAATTTGCTGCACCTTTTCTACTTGAAAGTGCTGTAGGCCAGTAGCCAAGCTGCCGCTTGCTTCTGGTTAAAATTCTACAACACCAGGAGTTATTTATTTATTATGTCTACTGCACATTATCATCGAACCAAAATGATGGTGTTGATGTCGTGCAGGCTTTCATGTTTTCATGGAGTCTCCTTGAAGCTAGAGTTAATTAGTCGATACCCTTCATGCCATCAAGGAATAGTTTAACTCTTTTATTAATTTTTAGAAGTTAAATTTTGAGCGTGAAAAGCTTTTTTTGTTGGTCATCATGCATCAAGCATTATCATTGTAAAATAATATATTTGCGAGAAGAGGAGTATGAAACCAAGGGATCATGGGAAAAATTTAGTGTAGCAGTTCGTGCTCTAATGAAGCATAAAGTAAATAAATCCCTGCTGTGTAATGATGCTCACATAACTACAAAAGTACGGATTGCTTTTGTAAATCATATACTATTCTGCAATAATATAAAAGAATTAGTAAAATTAAGGACTAATACTGTGAACATATGTATGTTCTGCTTTTGTTTCTGTTTGTACAATGTTATTATATGCACGTGAAATATGCATGTAGTTATTTCGCACAACGTTATAGACTCTTAGTAAAAATTTATAAGTCTAATAGTGGTGCAGACACTTCCAATAGTCTATATATAAATGGTTAGTTATTTTAAGAAGTTATATTACATGGTGCATGTGTTATTTGCCTACATAGTTTTTGACAAATAATATGTTGTTTAATAATTTACATTTATGTGTTATATGAAATATCTAGCCCGTGCGGCCGCACGGGTTGACGACTAGTATTCATAATGTTGAAATCAAAAGATGCAGAGTTGATAATGATAGTGCAACTTATTTGTGGCACTGCCGTTTAGGTCATATCGGTGTAAAGAGCATGAAGAAACTCCATACTGATGGACTTTTGGAACCACTTGATTATGAATCACTTGGTACTTGCGAGCCGTGCCTCATGGGTAAGATGACTAAAACGACGTTCTCTGGTACTATGGAGAGAGCAACGGATTTGTTGGAAATCATACATACAGATGTATGTGGTCCAATGAATGTTGAAGCTCGTGGCGGATATCGTTATTTTCTCACCTTCACAGATGATTTAAGCAGATATGGGTATATCTACTTAATGAAACATAAGTCTAAAACATTTGAAAAGTTCAAAGAATTTTAGAGTGAAGTTGAAAATCATCGTAACAAGAAAATAAAATTTCTGCGATCTGATCGTGGAGGAGAATATTTGAGTTACGAGTTTGGTCTACATTTTAAACAATGCGGAATAGTTTCACAACTCACGCCACCCGGAACACCACAGCGTAATGGTGTGTCCGAACGTCGTAATTGTACTTTATTAGATATGGTGCGATCTATGATGTCTCTTACTAATTTACCGCTATCGTTTTGGGGTTATGCTTTAGAGACGGCTGCATTCACATTAAATAGGACACCATCGAAATCCGTTGAGACGACGCCTTATGAACTATGGTTTGGCAAGAAACCAGAGTTGTCGTTTCTGAAAGTTTGGGGCTGCGATGCTTATGTGAAAAAGCTTCAACCTGATAAGCTCGAACCCAAATCGGAGAAATGTGTCTTCATAGGATACCCAAAGGAGACTGTTGGGTACACCTTCTATCACAGATCCGAAGGCAAGAGTTTTGTTGCTAAATTCGGAGTTTTTCTAGAGAAGGAGTTTCTCTCGAAGGAAGTGAGTGGGAGAAAAGTAGAACTTGATGAGGTAACTGTACTTGCTCCCTTATTGGAAAGTAGTACATCACAGAAACCGGTTTCTGTGACACCTACACCAATTAGTGAGGAAGCTAATGATAATGATCATGAAACTTCAGATCAAGTTACTACCGAACCTCGTAGATCAACCAGTAAGATCCGCACCAGAGTGGTAAGGTAATCCTGTTCTGGAAGTCATGCTACTAGATCATGATGAACCTACGAACTATGAAGAAGCGATGGTGAGCCCAGATTCCGCAAAATGGCTAGAAGCCATGAAGTCTGAGATGGGATCCATGTATGAGAACAAGGTGTGGACTTTGGTTGACTTGCCCGTTGATCTGCCAGCAATTGAGAATAAATGGATCATCAAGAAGAAGACTGATGCTGACGGTAATGTTACTGTCTACAAAGCTCGACTTGTTGCAAAAGGTTTTCGACAAGTTCAACGGATTGACTACGATGAGACCTTCTCACCCATAGCGATGCTTAAGTCTGTCCGAATCATGTTAGCAATTGCCACATTTTATGATTATGAAATTTGGCAAATGGATGTCAAAACTGCATTCCTGAATGAATTTCTGGAAGAAAAGTTGTATATGATGCAACCAGAAGGTTTTATCGATCCAAAGGGAGCTAACAAAGTGTGCAAGCTCCAGTGATCCATTTATGGACTGGTGCAAGCCTCTCGGAGTTGGAATAAATGCTTTGATAGTGTGATCAAAGCATTTGGTTTTATACAGACTTTTGGAAAAGTCTGTATTTACAAGAAAGTGAGTGGGAGCTCTGTAGCATTTCTGATATTATATGTGGATGACATATTATTGATTGGAAATAATATAGAATTTCTGGAAGCATAAAGGGATACTTGAATAAGAGTTTTTCAATGAAAGACCTCGGTGAAGCTGCTTACATATTGGGCATTAAGATCTATAGAGATAGATCAAGACGCTTAATTGGACTTTCACAAAGCACATACCTTGACAAAGTTTTGAAGAAGTTCAAAATAGATCAAGCAAAGAAAGGGTTCTTGCCTTTGTTACAAGGTGTGAAGTTGAGTAAGACTCAATGTCCGACCACTGCAGAAGATAGAGAGAAAATGAAAGATGTTCCCTATGCTTCAGCCATAGGCTCTATCATGTATGCAATGATGTGTACCAGACCTGATGTGTGCCTTGCTATAAGTCTAGAAGGGAGGTACCAAAGTAATCCAGGAGTGGATCACTGGACAGCGGTCAAGAACATCCTGAAGTACCTGAAAAGAACTAAGGATATGTTTCTTGTATATGGAGGTGACAAAGAGCTCATCGTAAATGGTTACGTTGATGCAAGCTTTGACACTGATCTAGACGATTCTAAATCACAAACCGGATACGTGTTTACATTAAACGGTGGAGCTGTCAGTTGGTGCAGTTCTAAACAAAGCGTCATGGCGGGATCTACATGTGAAGCGGAGTACATAGCTGCTTCGGAAGCAGCGAATGAAGGAGTCTGGATGAAGGACTTCATATCCAATCTAGGTGTCATACCTAATGCATCGGGTCTAGTGAAAATCTTTTGTGACAATACTGGTGCAATTGCCTTGGCAAAGGAATCTAGATTTCACAAGAGAACCAAGCACATCAATAGACGCTTCAATTCCATTCGGGATTTAGTCCAAGTGGGAGACATAGAAATTTGCAAGATACATACGGATCTGAATGTTGCAGACCCGCTGACTAAGCCTCTTCCACGAGCAAAACATGATCAGCACCAAGGCTCCATGGGTGTTAGAATCATTACTGTGTAATCTAGATTATTGACTCTAGTGCAAGTGGGAGACTGAAAGAAATATGCCCTAGAGGCAATAATAAAGTTATTATTTATTTCCTTATATCATGATAAATGTTTATTATTCATGCTAGAATTGTATTAACCGAAAACATAATACATGTGTGAATACATAGACAAACAGAGTGTCACTAGTATGCCTCTACTTGACTAGCTCGTTGATCAAAGATGGTTATGTTTCGAAACCATAGACATGAGTTGTCATTTGGTTAACGGGATCACATCATTAGGAGAATGATGTGATTGACTTGACCCATTCCATTAGCTTAGCACTTGATCGTTTAGTTTGTTGCTATTGCTTTCTTCATAACTTATATATGTTCCTATGACTATGAGATTATGCAACTCCCGTTTACCGGAGGAACACTTTGTGTGCTACCAAACGTCACAACGTAACTGGGTGATTATAAAGGTGCTCTACAGGTGTCTCTTAAGGTATTTGTTGGGTTGGCGTATTTCGAGATTCGGATTTGTCACTCCGATTGTCGGAGAGGTATCTCTGGGCCCTCTCGGTAATGCACATCACTCAAGCCTTGCAAGCATTGCAACTAATAAGTTAGTTGCGGGATGATGTATTACGGAACGAGTAAAGAGACTTGTCGGTAACGAGATTGAACTAGGTATTGAGATACCGACGATCGAATCTCGGGCAAGTAACATACCGATGATAAAGGGAACAACGTATATTGTTATGCGGTCTGACCGATAAAGATCTTCGTAGAATATGTAGGAGCCAATATGAGCATCCAGGTTCCGCTATTGGTTATTGACCGGAGACGTGTCTCGGTCATGTCTACATAGTTCTCGAAGGTTGTTCGGTGTCCCGGATGTGATCACGGACATGACGAGGAGTCTCCAAATGGTTGAGACATAAAGATTGATATATTGGAAGCCTATATTTGGATATCGGAAACGTTCTGCGTGAAATCGGGATTTTACCGGAGTACCGGGGGGTTACCGGAACCCCCCCCCCTGGGGGTTATTGGGCCTACATGGGCCCTAAGTGAGAAGAGGAGGGCCGGCCAGGGTAGGCCGCCCGCCCCCTCCCCCCCTAGTCCAAATAGGACAAGGAAGGGGGGCCCCTTTCCTCTTTCTCCCTCCCCCCTTCCTTTTCCAACAAGGCAAGAGGGGGGAGTCCTACTCCCGGTGGGAGTAGGACTCCTCCAGGCGCACCCCTTGGGCCGGCCGCACCTCCCCCTCTCCCTCCTTTATATACGGGGGCAAGGGGGCACCCCATGACACACAAGTTGATCTTCGTAATCGTTCATTAGCCGTGTACGGTGCCCCCTTCCACCATATTCCACCTCGGTCATATCGTAGCGATGCTTAGGCGAAGCCCTGCGTCGGTAGAACATCATCACCATCATCACGCCGTCGTGCTGACGAAACTCTCCCTCAACACTTTGCTGAATCGGAGCTCGAGGGACGTCACCGAGTTGAACGTGTGCAGAACTCGGAGGTGCCATACGTTCGGTACTTGGATCGGTCGGATCGGGAAGACGTACGACTACTTCCTCGACGTTGTGTCAACGCTTCCGTTGCCGGTCTACGAGGGTACGTAGACAACACTCTCCCATCTCGTTGCTATGCATCACCACGATCTTGCGTGTGCATAGGAATTTTTTTGAAATTACTACGTTCCCCAACACAAGTAAACCAACTAGCTAGCATCAACTACAAGCAGTAATCAACACTACTAGCAACCCATAGGTACCAATCTGAGGTTTGGATACAAAGATTGGATACAAGATGTTGATGGAGATTGACTCCCTCCCGATGAGAAGATCATTGGTGATGACGATGGTGATGATTTCCCCCTCCCGGAGGGAAGTTTCCCCGACAGAACAGCTCCACCGGAGCCCTAGATTGGTCTTGCCAAGATTCTGCCTCGTGACGGTGGGGTTTCGTCCCGTGAGCTATCTTATGATTTTTTTTCCTCGACGAAAGACTCCATATAGCCAAAGATGGGCATCATAGGGACACCAGGGGGCCCACGAGGCAGGTGCTACCTCTTGAGCATCCTCGACGAAAGACTCCATATAGCCAAAGATGGGCATCAGAGGGACACCGGGGGGCCCACGAGGCAGGTGCTACCTCTTGAGCACTACATTGGGTTTCCTTGAAGAGGAAAGGATGATGGAGCAAAGTAGCGTAAGTATTTCCCTCAGTTTTTAGAACCATGGTATCAATCCAGTAGGAGGCTACGTGCGAGTCCTTCGTACCTGCACAAAACAAATAACTCCTCGCAACCAACGCGATAAGGGGTTGTCAATCCCTTCACGGTCACTTACGAGAGTGAGATCTGATAGATAGGATAAGATAATATTTTTGGTATTTTTATGATAAAGATGCAAAGTAAAATAAAAGCAAAGTAAAAAGCAAAGGAAGTAACTAAGTATTGGAAGATTTAATATGATGAAGATAGACCCGGGGGCCATAGGTTTCACTAGTGGCTTCTCTCAAGAGCATAAGTAATTTACGGTTGGTGAACGAATTACTGTTGAGAAATTGACAGAATTGAGCATAATTATGAGAATATCTAGGTATGATCATGTGTATAGGCATCACGTCCGAGACAAGTAGACCGACTCCTGCCTGCATCTACTACTATTACTCCACTCATCGACCGCTATTCAGCATGCATCTAGAGTATTAAGTTAATGAAAACAGAGTAACGCCTTAAGCAAGATGACATGATGTAGAGGGAATCCTCAACGCCATAAGTCACCACGAAATTACACGCTTTGTCGACTTGGCGTCCATAGTACGAAAGTACTGTGCGATGGAAAGCGCCTGGAAAACCGAAATAAAATTTTGGGATAATCCAGCACTAAATACGAACCCAGTCCGAAATAAAAGGGTGCATTATCGCCAGACACCCAACACCAAAAGGCAAAAACCCTCTACAGGGCATGGAACCGTACTGGAGGTATGGCTCAATGGACCCTGTAATATTCACAGTGCAGAGGGCGCCAGACCAACTCATAGCCTTAGAGCATGTTGGATACTCCGGCAGGTGGCCAAAAGTGGCAAAGATCTTCTAACCCCAGAAGCCACAGAGCACCAGCCCAGGGATACCAGTACGGTATTAACAGTCTTCGAGACTTTCGCGTCAAATAATATGCGAAAACGAACACTCCGCAGCCCTGTCGAAGTCTAGCACGTGGCAACAATAAACCCATGGAGTGACACGGCTATTACTTTTAATGCCAGTGACAAACCTAAATTCCGAACAGCCCGAGCACCAGCCGCATTGGTCCTTAGTCCAATAGTGGACGGCTTTTGACTCACCAAGGTACGCATGGACGGTGGCATCAGATTGAACCTCATTTACGAGGAAACTCTTCGAAAAATGGAAATAGATTGGAACCGCATCGAGCGAAGCAGCACAACCTTTAGAGGAATAATCCCCAGTCGGGAAGCGCGTTGTACAGGAAAAATCATACTAGATGTGGTGTTCGGCACGCCGGATAATTACAGGTCCGAAGAGGTCACGTTCCAAGTGGACCCGTTCAGTAGCGGATACCATGCTTTATTAGGGCGGGAGGCGTTTACAATCTTCCAAGCCATACCCCATGACGGGTACATGAAGCTTAAAATGCCCGGGCCCAACGGAATCATCACTCTTGCTAGTGATCCGGACATAGCACTCCGCACCGAAAATAAGACAGCCGCACTGGCCCTCGAGGCACTATCTGAAGCCCTAGCGGCCGAGGAACTGACTGCGCTGCGCTCCACGGTAAACAGGGACGACGTGATACTCGATAAAAGATCCAAGTCCACCTCCTTTAAACCGGCGGACGAAATAGTCAAAATCCATGTCTGTCGTGGTTTTGTCACGGCAGATGTCCTAGAGAAAGGACTTAGTCATGGAGCCATCTCAACGGGTTAGCTTGAAGGGGTTAAAGCGGACACAGGGACGCAAGAGAGTTTATACTAGTTCGGCCCCTTCGATGAAGGTAAAAGCCTACGTCTAGTTGTGATGGAATTGATGCGGTTTCGATGACTAGGGAGCAAACAAGCTTCGCCTAAGTCTCGAGTTGTTGTCTGTTGTCCTTGAACCGCCGCCGGGTCGTCCCCCTTATATACATGGGTGACGCCCGTCGGTTTACAGATTCCCAACACCGGCTCATATACATGTTCGGTTTGGTCTCTACTTATTCCTAACTTACAATACAACTTTACATACCGACGCCGGTTTACGGCTATAGGCCTTAAACCGATCATGGGCTTTAAGCCCTCATCTACCTTCATGGGGTTTAACATACTTAACTACTGATGAAGTTCACCCGGCCCAGATAGGCCGGTTTACGCCCAGTAGTAATATCCCCAACAAAGTCCATACAATGGACCCTACAAAAATAGCTTCCATCGGGGTACAATTAAACCCTGATCTCGACGCCGCACTTCGAGAGTTCCTACATGAGAACTGGGACATTTTTGCCTGGCACCCTTCAGACATGCCAGGAATACCATGCAGGCTGGCCGAGCACAGCCTAAATATCCTAAAAGGATTCAGGCCAGTCAAGCAGGCTCTTCGGCGTTTCTTTGAACCTAAGAGACAAGCCATGGGAGAGGAACTAGCCAAGCTATTGGAGGCCGGATTCATCAGAGACATAAAACATCCGGACTGGCTAGCAAACCTGGTGATGGTACCAAAGAAGGACAAATCCTGCCACTTGTGCGTCGATTTTAAGGACCTCAACAAGGCCTGCCCAAAGGATCCCTTCCCCCTCCCCCGCATTGATCAAATCATCGACGCTACCGCAGGACACGATTCATTGTGTTTCCTCAATGCATACTCCAGCTACCATCAAATTAAGATGGCAGAGCCAGACCAAGCCGCAACGGCATTCATCACACCGTACGACCCACTCTACTTCAACACAATGCCCTTCGGGCTCAAAAATGCCGGCGCAACATATCAGCGCATGATTCAGACATGTCTGGCAAACCAGATTGGCAAAACAGTGGAGGCATACGTAGATGACGTGGTCGTCAAAACCAAGCATGTCGAATCTCTAGTAGACGACTTGAGGCTCACATTCAATAACCTCCGAACATACGACATCAAGCTCAACCCAGAAAAATGTGTTTTCGGCATACCAGCCGGAAAGCTCTTGGGCTTCATTGTATCCGGTAGAGGAATTGAAGCAAATCCAGCCAAGATCCGAGCTCTGTCACAATTGGACATCCCAAAGGACCTCAAACAAATACAAAAATTGACCAGATGCGTGGCGGCTCTAAGCCGCTTTATCTCCCGCTTGGGAGAAAAGGCATTACCCCTTTATCGCCTCCTCCGGCGCACCGAACACTTCGAGTGGACGGATGCCGCCACGGCCGGACTCAACGAAATAAAAGCCATATTGGCAACAAACCCAGTCCTGGCCGCACCAAACATTGGTGAACTAATGCTATTATACATTGCGGCAACTCATCAAGTAGTAAGCGCAGTGCTCGTCGTCAAACGAGAAACGGACGGACACAAATTCCCCCTTCAAAAGCCGGTTTACTATGTGTCCACTGTCCTTACTCCATGCAAGTCACGGTACCCGCATTATCAAAATATAGTGTACGCGGTATTTATGGTATCCCGGAAGCTGCGACACTACTTTCAAGAGTGTTCGATAACGGTAGCCTCGGAAGTACCACTTAACGATATTATAAACAACGCGACGCGACGGGCCGGATTGCCAAATGGGCCATTGAGCTCCTCCCATTCGACATAACTTACAAGCCACGGAGAGCTATTAAGTCGCAAGTTTTGGCCGACTTCGTCGCCGAGTGGACGGAAGCCGAACTCCCTAAAGAGTACGGCACATATTCAAACTGGATCATGCACTTCGACGGCTCCAAAATGTTGGCTGGTATGGGGGTTGGCGTTGTTTTGACATCCCCAACAAGAGATACAGTTCAATATGTACTACAGATAATGTATACGGACTCTAACAACGCAACCGAATATGAGGCCCTTCTACATGGTCTCCGGATGGCAGTATCCATGGGCATTCAACGCCTAGAGGTGCATGGGGATTCGAACCTTGCGATATCCCAAATAAATGGAGACTTTGATGCCAAGGATCCGAAAATGGCAGCTTATCGCAATGCCATCCTAAAAATGTCAGCTCGGTTCGAGGGGCTCGAATTTCACCATATAGCCCGGGAAAACAATCAGGCAGCAGACGTCCTGGCATGCATCGGCGCAAAACACGATGCCGTCCCTCCCAACATCTTCTTGGAGAGGCTATTCAAGCCATCCGTAGTATGGGAAGGGGAACCCAGAAATAACAGCCCGGACCCAACTGCACTGCCCGACACCGAATATTCTGACATAATTGGAGGCTCTGCCCATGAAATAACATCTTCAGCCCACATAATAATGGCAGTCATCGTCCCGTTGACAGAACCATTCCTAGCCTACCTAACTAAGCAGGAACTTCCCGTGGACCAAAACGAGGCACGCTGCATAGTGCGGCGATCTAAAGCCTATAAAGTGCATGAGGGAGAGCTTTATAAGAAATAGCACCACCGGAGTCCTTCAAAGGTGCATCTCCGAAGAGGAAGGGCGGAATCTTCTGGCTGAAATTCACGCCGGACTCGGCGGTCACCACGCGGCGGCCCGGGCCCTTGTAAGCAAGGCCTTCTGTATAGGCTTCTATTAGCCGACGGCCCGGGCAGACGCTCAGGACTAAGTCCAACGATGCGTTGGGCCAGCTTTTTGCTAACCAAAGCCATATGCCACCCACTGCCCTCCAAACTATCCCCATCACCTGGCCCTTTGCGGTCTGGGGGCTTGGCATGGTTGGACCCCTTAAAGGAGGAACCCACAAGCAAAAATACTTACTGGTCTTGGTGGATAAGTTCACCAAATGGATAGAAGCCAAGCCTGTTAAGACGGCCGAATCCGGACCGGTGATAGACTTCATATCCGGGGTCGTACACCATTACGACGTCCCCCACAGCATCATCACTGATAACGGCACCAACTTTACGGCCGATGAGGTAAAACTCTGGTGCAAAAACATGGGCATCAAGCTTGATTATGCTTCAGTCTATCACCCACAAACTAACGGTCAGGTCGAGCGAGCAAATGGTCTTATCATGAGCGGCATCAAACCCAGATTAGTGCAGTCCCTCAAGGAATCTAACACGCATTGGGTAGAGGAGCTCGACTCCGTACTTTGGGGGCTACGGACCACGCCGGATCGCACTACCAGATACACACAATTCTTTATGTTATACGGCGTAGAGGCGGTTCTGCCCTGCGACATTATTCATGACTCACCTCGAGTGCGCATGTACGAAGAAAGAGAAGCCGATATCGATCGGCAGGACAGTTTGGACGCCTTGGAGGAGGAGCGTGACGTGGCAAAAGCCCGTTCTGCATTCTATCAACAGCAGGCCCGAAGATACCAAAGCAGAGAAGTACGGGCCAAAACTTACAATATTGGTGAGTTAGTTCTACGCCTGCCACATAAGAAAAAGGACAAACTCAAGCCCAAATGGGAAGGTCCCTTCATCATTGACCAAGTCCTGACTGGTGGAGCGTACCGTCTGCGGGATGCATCGGATAATCGACTCGAGCCGAACCCATGGAACGCAGCCCGACTTTGAAGATTCTACGCCTAACGTCGGACTCTGTGTTCGTCTCCTTCCTCTGTCCATTTTTTATACACTATCTGTCTTATATTTTTCTCCTTCTCCTTTTCTTTTCTCTCACAGCCTTTAGGGGCCCATTCGTGCCTTGTTTGCACGCAAATGACGCGCCATCCGCGCTCATTATAGCTGGGGGCTTCTTTAATAGAAGCATATTCATACGGGCTTTATGCCCAACACATGTGTTATCCTTCCGCATGTACCCTTTATTCACCATTATATGCATCGATATGACTTAAGTTTTGGCCAAGCTGGGTTGCCTGGCTCTTGTATTTATGCCCTACGTTCCCGTTAATTCGGCTAGGGCATAAGGGGAGCACCTCTGCGATTGTTACTGCCGGGTCAGCCGGATGTGTACCTCAGACTGGGTGAAGCCGAAAGCTAGCGTTCTTAAGGGAATATTCGGTCGGTGGACTAAAGATGATTTTTCACTTATTTACTTATGCGCCCCCAGATGTTTTTTCTGCGTCTCTTCTCGCAGTCCGGACATGCACTTTAGGGCATGCCTCCTAGGGAAAGGAACCCCTAACGGAACTATTCTCCCTGGAATATGTGTGATCCGGCTTTTCTTCAGGTGCTTGCATTTCCGTCCAATCATTGATAAAATCAACAAGTGCTTGAGACTTAACCGCCGTCCGAGGCACATACTTCAAATCGTGCGGCCCAAGCTCTATAGCCCACTTGGCAATCCGGCCAGTTGCTTCCCGGTTCTGGATGATATCCCCCAAAGGAGCAGAACTGACCACCGTAATTGGATGCCCTTGGAAGTATTGTTTAAGCTTCCGGCTTGCCATAAAAACTCCATACACCAGCTTCTGCCAATGCGGATACCTTTGCTTGGACTCGATGAGTACCTCGCTGATATAATAGACCGGACGTTGAACCGGATGCTCCTTACCTGCCTCCTTTCGCTCCACCACAATAGCCATGCTGACCGCCCGAGCATTAGTAGCAACATATAGCAGTAACGGCTCCTTGTCAATGGGAGCGGCGAGCACAGGCGGATTGGCCAATTGCCACTTTAAGTCCTCAAATGCTTCATCAGCAGCGGAACTCCAGAAAAACTGATCCGTTTTTTCAACATCTGATACAAAGGGATTGCCTTCTCACCAAGACGACTGATAAACCGGCTTAACGCAGCAATTTGGCCTACCAGGCGTTGAACATCATTGATACACTTCGGTTTAGCCAGGGAGGTGATGGCTGTGATCTTCTCCGGATTAGCCTCAATTCCCCTGTTGGACACCAGAAAAATCAATAACTTGCCCGCCGGTACACCAAAGACACACTTGTCCGGATTAAGCATCATCTTGTATGTCCTCAGGTTATCAAAGGTTTCCCTCAAATCATCAATCAGAGTCTCCTTCTCCCTGGACTTAACCATGATATCATCCACGTAAGCATGTACATTACGGCCAATCTGCTTGTGAAGACAATTTTGTACACACCGTTGATAAGTTGCCTGGGCACTCTTGAGCCCGAAGGGCATAGACACATAGCAGAAGGCTCCAAAAGGAGTTATAAATGCCGTCTTCTCCTGGTCCTTAACTGCCATTTTGATCTGATGATAGCCAGAATATGCATCCAAAAAACTTAAACGCTCACAACCCGCCGTAGCATCAATAATTTGATCAATATGGGGGAGGGCAAAAGGATCTGCTGGACAAGCCTTATTAAGATCTGTGTAATCCACACACATGCGCCAGGTGCCGTTTTTCTTAAGGACCAGCACCGGATTGGCAAGCCACTCAGGGTGAAAAACTGCAACAATAAAGCCACCTTCTAAGAGCCTGGCTACCTCTTCTCCAATCGCCTTGCGTCTTTCTTCGTTAAACCAGCAGAGGAACTGTTTCACCGGTTTGTATTTAGGATCCACATTAAGGATGTGCTCAGCGAGTTGCCTCGGTACACCTGGCATGTCAGAGGGCTTCCATGCAAAAATGTCCCGATTCTCACTGATGAACTTGATGAGCGCGCTTTCCTATTTCGGATCCAAATTAGCACTGATGCTGAACTGCTTGGCCGAATCGTCAGGTATAAAGTCAACAAGCTTAATTTCTGCTGCCGATTTGAACTTCAGGGCCAGATCATGCTCCATAGTTGGCTTCTTTAATGGAGTCATGTCCGCCGGATCAACATTGTCCTTATAATACTTCAGCTCCTCGGTGGCACAAACCGACTCTGCATAGGCCGCATCTCCTTCCTCGCACTCCAAAGCGATTTTGCGGCTTCCGTGAACCGTTATTGTCCCCTTGTGACCCGGCATCTTGAGCTGCAAATACACATAACAGGGTCGTGCCATAAACTTGGTGTAGGCCAGTCGCCCAAACAGGGCGTGATATGGACTTTGGATTTTCACCACTTCAAACGTCAATGTCTCCGACCTGGAATCATGATCATCCCCAAAGGCCACTTCCAGAGCTATCTTACCAATAGGATATGCTGAACTGCCAGGTACTACACCGTGGAACACCGTATTAGATGGTTTGAGATTTTTATCTGTTAGTCCCATACGACGGAAGGTCTCATAGTACAAGATATTAATGCTGCTCCCTCCATCCATGAGCACCTTGGTGAACTTGTAACCTCCCACCTGAGGCGCCACCCGTAGAGCCAACTGACCCGGATTATCAACCTGGGGAGGGTGATCCTCTCTGCTCCATATGATTGGATGTTCAGACCAACGTAGATAACGGGGTATGGCCGGTTCAACAGAGTTGACTGCCCGCCTCTGAACCTTCCGGTCTCGCTTGTCCAAGCTAGTGGTGAAGACATTGTACTGCCCACTACTCAACTGCTTTGGGTTGCTCTGGTAACCTGACTGTTGCTGTTGTTGGTTGTAACCACCCTGGTTGTTCTGACTATTTTGACCATTATGTCCGCCTGGATTACCATTAAATCCTGAACCGGAATTTCCTCCACCGTAACCCGGCCCGGATCCTGAGCCACCGCCGGAGCCGTGATCATACCGGAAAGCATTAGAATTCTTGAACTCCTGCATAATGAAGCAATCCTTCCAAAGGTGGTTTGCTGGCGCCTCCTTCGTCCCATGTCTTGGGCAGGGCTGGCTTAGCAGATAGTTTAGGCGGTCCGGGTTAGGGTTGGGTGCCCCATTGCGATTTTTCGGTTTACCCTTGCGTCGCTGGCCATTGTCCTGCGTGTTGGTATTAGCCACAAAATCCATGTTACCATCCGCTTTACGCTTGCCTCCACCACCATTGCCTGTCCAGTGATGCTGCTGACCTTTGGAGTTGATGTTCCTCTTTCCCTTCCCTGTCTTGTCATCATCAGATTCGGGATCCTTGGTACTATCAGAATCGGCATATTTCACCAAAGCGGCCATGAGGGTCCCCATGTCAGTGCAATGACGCTTCATCAGTCCCAACTTCAGCTTTAGGGGCCCAAACCGGCAGTTGCCTTCTAGGGTTAATACTGCGGTGTCAGTGTTGATGCGGTCTGATGAGTGCAACACTTGTGAAATCCGGCGCACCCAATGAGTCATTGATTCTCCTTCCTCCTGGATGTAGGCAGCTAAGTCCACTATCGACATAGGTTGTTTACATGTATCCTTGAAATTGCTGATAAATCGGGCTTGTAATTGGGCCCATGAACCGATAGAATTAGCCGGCAAGCTTTTTAACCAAGTACGGGCCGTCCCTTCAAGCATCATGGTGAAGTATTTCGCACACGCCGCGTCATCCACATCAAGCATCTCCATGGCCATCTCATAGCTCTCCACCCATGTCTCTGGAGGTTGATCCGCCGTGTAATTTGGTACCTTGCGCGGGCCTTTGAAATCCTTGGGCAGGCGCACGTTGCGTAAAGCGGGGATAAGGCAAGGCACCCCCAAAGAACTAGAAGTAACACCAGGTTCGATCGAGATAGTTGGACGAACCGGCGTGAGCTACCAAGCCTGATGCTGTGCGGCTAACTCGGCCTCCCTGCGCGCTCGGGCCCGGTCCACCACTTCCTGAGCGTTATCAGCACCACCCGCCGGGTTGTTGCCATGGGGTGCTCCATGTCGCTCATTACTCGATACTGCCGGTTCATCCATATGTCTGCTATAGCTCTGGCTTGGACGGGGGGTTGAGTGGATCCGGTCGCGGCTGTACGAGTATGCTTCCTGTTGGACCAAAGTTGTCCTCAGAAGCTCCTTGACCCATCACGTTTCTACTGCCTGCAGTGAGTCACCTTCAATTGGAATGGCCTCTAGCCGTGCAGCAGCGGCGACGCGATTGTCCATTGGGTTGGAGTAATGACCCGGAGGTGTTAAAACAGCCTGAGGTACCACGGTGTTTTGACGAGGCGGGTCCATCTGGCGAGGCTGAACCGGTGCACCGGTCCCAGGAGCTTCCGCCCGGTTTCCCTCCAGCGGATTGCTGGTTCCTGCTCCTGGAGTGTTGAAAAGGTCTCTGGCCTCGAAAACCAGAGGGAAACGGGATCGGTACTTCCTTCTCATGACTTCCTGCGACGCGCTCTGGTCCAACATGAGCCTGTAGGCTTGTGCGTCTAAAGCGGCCCGCTCCGTGGCCATCCTGGTGTCCTCAGCTGCCAGATCTACCTTGGCCTGGGTGATCTGTTCCTTCACCTTTGCAATCTCCACGTTGTGAACGCCCTGATCCGCCGGATTAGCTTCCGCCATAAGCACAGCCAATGCATCAAATAGCTTTGATAGAACTTGAGCCGGCAGGCGCATAGGGCCTCCTGCCCCGGCAGCCGTCGCCGCTGCTGAACCGGAGGTTGTTGCCGCAGCGGTCGAAGAATGAAGTGCTTCTTGTGTGCCAACCATGAATATTCCAACCCGGTTGGGCAGATCAGAGGGGTCCGGAATACTGTCGCCATCGGAACAACCCCCAATCCGGCCGTCTTGTAGCTGATAAAGAGATTCGGTTTCTCCGGTCGATGACTCGTCATCGGAACAAACGACGGTATCTCCGCGAGATTCTGATACATCCTCATAACTTCCTCCATGGATGACTCCCACGAAGGCACGCTTCATGGCCGGTTTAACCCGGGCGGATCATGCACGCTGAGCCATCTCGACGAGGTCGGTGCAGATGTCCGGCTCAGGGCCCGGTTCACCGATCTTGCCAATGAAAACGTGTATGCCACCAAAGGGGACCCGGTACCCGTACTCAACTGAGCCGGCCTCGGGGCCCCAGCCTGCGTCGTCGATGTAGAGCTTGCCGCGACGACTCTTATTCATCCGGCCTATAGCGTAGCCCTCAAGTCCTTCAAAGCGGCCCTCCAAGAACCTAAAACCATCGTGCGATAGCCCCACGGTGGGCGCCAACTGTCGTGGTTTTGTCACGGCAGATGTCCTAGAGAAAGGACTTAGTCGTGGAGCCATCGCGACGGGTTAGCTTGAAGGGGTTAAAGCGGACACAGGGACGCAAGAGAGTTTATACTAGTTTGGCCCCTTCGATGAAGGTAAAAGCCTACGTCTAGGTGTGGTGGAATTGATGGGGTTTCGATGACTAGGGAGCAAACAAGCTTCGCCTATGTCTCGAGTTGTTGTCTGTCGTCCTTGAACCGCCGCCGGGTCGTCCCCTCATATACACGGGTGACGCCCGTCGGTTCACAGAGTCCCAACACCGGTCGATATTCGTATCCGGGTTGGTCTCTCCTTATTCCTAACTTACAATACAAGTTTATACACAAATACCGGTTTACAGCTACAAGTCTTAAACCGACTACGGGCCTTAAGCTCTCATCTGTCTTCCTGGGCTTTAGCACTCTTGAACTACTGATGAAGTTGACCCGGCCCAGATAGGCCGGTTTATGCCCAGCAGTAATATCCCCAACACTAACCATGTAATATAACATAACTAGTTGGGCACTTGTCCGTTAAAGCACTAATGACCCCTACGCCTGGTCTCCACGCATGCCCCGATTCTTACATAACCGAGAGGGTATTCGGATACACTCCGGACCGTCGGGTCCCGAGGTTGAAGCGAAAAGGTCCGCCACGACAAATGATCTACAATCCGGCTAGAAGGCATTATACATGTCACTTTAAATTACATAGTCAATTTGACTGGTTGAATTCCTCTTCAATACCATCCAATAGGCTGTCTAGTCTACAGTCCTGTTGGGAGTACTTTGCGGCCAATTCTACTTGGCCGTACACTAAGCTCACAAGGATCTCCTTCCCATCGGGCCCCACAGGTCCGACCTCGGCCATGTGGTTCGGGTCAGCCTTCGTGTACCGCGTCTTCACCATTGCCTAGGCTTCCCTGGCGCCTTGACGACAGGCCGATATCTTCCATAATCGGAAGCGCCTCCGCACTCCCTTCAGCTTCTCTGCAAGCTCTCGAAGGCCTTCGGGCATGGAGACGGATGGCCACAAGGCCTGGACGACGCCTTGCATCACCCGCCGAACTTGTTCGTGCAGTTGTGAGAGCTCAGGAAGAAGGTCACCCGTAGAACCGGGCATTTCCTCGGCAGGACGACCTGTTAGCATACCTACAGACATAACTTTGTCATCCAGCTTCCTCGCCGAACTCTTTTTCAAAGTTCGTTCAAGCACTTACTAAATATGCCGCGTCGAAGCCGCCGATTCTCCTTAACAGAGTCCGACAGTTGGGCACGAACATCTTTTAGTTCCACGCCCAGCTTGGTGTTGGCATCTAAGAGATCATTCTTCTCCTGCCTCACCCTCGTAAGCACGCTCTCACCGGCCTTCAGTTGGCGTTGGAGCTGTTGCTTATCCGGATTTACTCCAGCGTCATCTGCAATTTTATCATCAGATCTGCATATACGCCGCACTCTATATGATACTTATAATTCGAAGGATATATTACCAGAGGGGGTCTCTTTGGGCTCCCCTGCTGCGGCCAGTGCGGCCTGAAGTTGGGCTTTGCACTCTTCCAGCTCCTGGGATAGTTGGGTATTCTTTTCTGTAAGAACCTGCATAACAAATGATCCTTAAATTAGTTATTCTAACTGTTTCAAGTCTCCGGGGCTACTGATATATATAATCACCAAATTTTCTCACCCGTATGTTTTTTACATACTGCTCCGTGGCTCTGGCTAGACCATTTTGAGCGGCACGAAGGTATGCATCTCCCGAGTTGAAGGCATCCAATGCCTCTTGGGAGAAACAAGCGTCACGAAGAACAGTCCGGCGACGCCTGTGGTTCATGGCACTTTCCACCTCGGAATTGGTGGCGGACAGTTTATCCGCATCCTCTGTCGGAGGAGCGCCCAGCGCACGCCTCGTATTCGTTCCCGCCTCTGAATCTGGCCTTGGAGCCTCGCTGGTGGAGGCGCGATTAGTAGCCTCTCCGGGTATAGTCCGGCAAGCGCTCTTTTTCCTGAAAAGAAGGCATGGGCGTTAATATGCCTCTGAGAATAATGTCTTGCAATAAAGACGGCGCGCCGTACCGCTGCGCCGGTGTCTCAATCCGGACTGCGGGTCTTTTCAGCCTGCCTGGCCTCGCGGCCCCTTGTTGGCTAGCCGCCGCAGGCTCGGCCTTCCGCCTCGAGGACCTCCCCTGCAAAACACGGTTGTTATATGGTAATCGAAAACACGCAAGGACGGATCCTTTTTCAAAGTGCTGGGACTTCGGTCTTAGTTTCCTGTGATGCTGGAAGTAGGCCAGGGTAATCGGCCATAATGGCCACCAGAGCGTTGTCATTGCTCAATTGGTAAAATACCCCATCGATCAGCTCCACAGATATGTCCGGATCGTCCTGGGAGGCCGGGTCAAGGGACCGTTCCGGGTCCTCAGGTTGGGGAGGGGGGTTGTTTATCTCCCTTACAGCCTGGTGCAGCTCCTGCGCTGAAATCGCTAGACTGAATACTTAACTATGGGAATATGAAATGGATGGGCGAGAAAAAGTTTCCGCTTACCCAGCTCGGAGGATTGTACATAGAAAATCCGCCCTGCGGGTTGACGCGGAGGAATTCCTCCTCTTCTCCCTTGTACAAAGTGGATAAGATCTTTATTAGATCAGCAACCGATCCCGGCCCTTTACGGCCGTAGCGGGTGGCGTCATCCTCCCCGTTGAAATCCCACATGGGGTGGCCTATATACTGAAGCGGCTGCACCCCCCGCATAATACATGTGGCCATGACCTCGATCATGGTCAATCCAGATCGAGCTAACAAACTTATATGGCTCATCTGGTAAAGAACATCCCTGTCATCCTCCTCCAAGGAGCTCCATGGATGCCAGCTCTGGCGCTTCTTCAAAGGAGCGTTGTCGAACTCAGGAAGGCCGATTCGAATAGGATCCAGGAGAGGGACGTCTTCTATATAAAACCATTCTGAAGGCCAGTCTTCGGACGTCTTCTTTGGAGTTCCGGATAGATATCCGGTCCCGGCGATATGCCACACTTCGGCTCCGCCCACCTGATATATTGACCCCTTCTAAGAACAGGGCACAAGGCAGAACAGCTTTTTCCACAGTGCAAAATGAGCCTCACAACCCAAAAACAGCTCGAAAAGGGCTACGAATCCCGCGATATGCAATATGGAGGCAGGCGTAAGGTTGTGCAACTGGAGGCCGTAGAACTCCAGGAGCCCCCGGAGAAACGGATGAATTTGGAAATCCGAGCCCTCTTACCACATGAGTGACAAGGCATACTCGCTCTCCCTTGGAGGGATTGGGAAAGCTCTCTGCTTGCTCTCCGCCATTATAGGTGGCGAGACCGGCTCGAACCGGGACCATGTATGCTGGGGGGAGAAATCCCTTGGTCTGAAGCATCACCAATTTGTTGTGCGGGACAGAACATCTCTCCCAATCTCTAGGCTTGGGGCTAGGGGAGCGAGAGGAGGAGCTGTGTTGGCCGGCCATGATGGAATGGATCTCTGTCTGATGCGCTGCGATGAAGGCTCGCCAAGGGAGGATGGTGTGACTTGGATCTGAATCCTCATCTTTTTAATAGGCAGCTCATTCACACAGCTAGGGGGGGTAAATGTAAAAACACCCTGGCTTTTCACGTTCGCTCGACATGTGGAAAGTGGCCATTATTGGGCGTAGAAGCCAAGGAGCGCAACATTCACAAGAAGCCGGACACTATTTCAAACAGGTACACGGATTTTTGGAGAGGAACCCGCCTTGCAATGCCGAAGACAATCTGCGCGCTGGACTTATCATCATTGAAGCCTGGTTCGGGGGCTACCGAGGGAGTCCTGGATTAGGGAGTGTCCGAATAGCCGGACTATAACCTTTGGTCGGACTGTTGGATTATGAAGATACAAGATTGAAGACTTCGTCCTGTGTCCGGATGGGACTCTACTTGGCGTGGAAGGCAAGCTAGGCAATACGGATATGGATATCTCCTCCTTTGTAACCGACCTTGTGTAACCCTAACCCTCTCCGGTGCCTATATAAACCGAAGGGTTTTAGTCCGTAGCACAACAACCATAACATACAATCATACCATAGGCTAGCTTCTAGGGTTTAGCCACTCTGATCTCGTGGTAGATCTACTCCTGTACTACCCATATCATCAATATTAATCAAGCAGGACGTAGGGTTTTACCTCCATCAAGAGGGCCCGAACCTGGGTAAAATATTGTGTCCCCTGCCTCCTGTTACCATCCAGCCTAGACGCACAGTTCGGGACCCCCTACCCGAGATCCGCCGGTTTTAACACCGACACCCCCTTTTGGTACTTCTTTCGCCCAATATTTTTTATATATTCTGTAAATAATTCCCGTGGAGTTTCAGGACATTTGGAGATGTGCATAATAGGTCTCTAATATTTGCTCCTTTTCTAGCCCAGAATTCCAGCTGCCGACATTCCCCCTCTTCATGTAAACCTTGTAGAATAAGAGAGAAAAGGCATAAGTATTGTGACATAATGTGTAATAACAGCACATAATGCAATAAATATCGATATAAAAGCATGATGCAAAATGGACATATCAGACAACTTCTACATCCGCCCATTTGGTGAACTTGTCGATGGCGACGGTAGAGGTAGCGGTAGCCCCCAAGCGCTCGAGGGAATGAGCCTAAGATATCAAGCCCCCAGACTGAAAATGGCCACGAGAGCGGGTTGGTATGGAGGTCCTGAGCTGGCTGATGGATCTGCTTGGCATGGAATTGACAGGCCTTGCAGGACTTCACCAGCTCAGTCGCGTCGTTGAGCGCCGTAGGCCAGTAGAACCCGCTGCAGAATGCCTTGTCGACGAGGGTTCGTGACGACGAGTGGTGCTCGCAGTCTCTGCCGTGTATGCCAGCTAGCAACTCGTTCCCCTGTTCCCTGGAGATACAATGCAAGGAAATGTCATTCGGACGCTTCCTGTATAACTCACCGTCCTAGATGCAGTACGCCGTGGCCTGTCGGGCCACGCGCTCTGCATCCTCCTCTTTCTCCGGCAGCGTCCCTTGTGTCGGGTATTCCTTGAACTCCTTGGTCTAGCACCCCTCCTGAGGCTCGAGCGCCAAGAGTAGGTGCGCTCGTGAGGTCGAGCCACAGGCCGAGGCTCCCGAGGCAGGTGGTTGGTGGAGCTCCTCCCGAGGCAGCGCCGGCCTCGAAAGTGGAGGTGCTGCCGACGGCTTGAAGAGCCGCTCCTCGAAGATGCCACGCTCTTGGGGTAGTCGCTTGGATGCTCTTTTGGCGATGTCGTCGGCCTCCTTGTTGGTGCCATAGGGCACGTGATACAATTCTAGACCTAGGAACTGCCTTTCCATTTTGCGTAACTTCGCGAGGTATGCCCCCATGTGCTCGTCCCTTGGCTCGTATACCTTATTGGAGAAGTTGACGAGGAGCTGCGAGTGACCCCTGATGGTGAGGCGCTTCACCCCTAGGGCCACCGCAGCCTTAAGGCCAGCTCTGCGGCCTTCGTACTCTGCGATGTTGTTGGAGAGCTTCTCGCACTTCTGGAAGCAGAGCTGCACGGCGTAATAGAGCTTGTCCTGGGTGGGCAAGATGAGCACCGCTCCAGCCCCCGCGCCCCGACGTGCAAACGCGCCATTGAAATACATAACCCAGCCATCGGGCGCTTCACTTCCTGGCGAGAGGGATCGGTCCTCCCCTGCTTCAAGCCCCGGGGCATCCATCCATTCTGCCACGAAATCGGCGAGCGCGGCTCCCTTGATGACTCTGGTTGTGCTGAACTCCAGCTGGAATGCCTGCAGCTCGATGTTCCATTCGGCGACCATTCCAGCAGCGTTGGGGATCCTTAGTACCCTCTCCAATGGGTAGGTTGAGATGACCTTGATTGGATGACCTTGAAAGTAGTGTCATAACTTACGCAAGGCCACCAAGAGCGCGAGCAAGAGCTTCTGAGGCATGGGGTACCGTGCCCTTGCGTCCCGCAGTACCGTGCTGACGAAATACATTGGGTGCTCGACGTGGGCAGGCACGCCGACGGGACCTACGTCTGCCGGAGGTTGAGGCGCCTCCGAAAGCGGTGGGACCACCGGAGCCGGGTCGCTCATTGGGGCCTCTCCAGGCCCAAGGACGCCGTCTTGCTGGGCCGGGTCATCCGCTGGCGTTGCTGCAGCCCTTGCGGTGCCCTCCGGGTCTTGTGTCGCTCCGGCTGGGGGCGTAGCTCGGCACGACATATCCTTGGCCTGGCGCTCTTCCCTAACCGCCACCAGAACTGCGCTGGCAGAGTAAGGAGTGGCGGCAACGTAGAGCACCAGGGGCTCGAGAGGGCGGGGCGCCACAATCACTGGAGGGCTGGTCAGTTATCTCTTGAGGTCTTGAAACGTTGGTCTGCCTCCGGGGTCCACTCAAATGGGCCCTTCTCCTTCATCAGCTTGAAGAATGGTAGGGCGCGCTCTCCCAGCTTGGAGATGAAGCTCCCTAGCGAAGTCACGCAGCCAGCAAGCTTCTGCATCTACTTGATGGTTTGCGGTGGGCTCATGTCTTCGATCGCCTTGACCTTCTCCGGGTTGGCCTCGATCCCCCTGTGGGACATGAGGAAGCCCATCAGCTTGCCGGAAGGGACACCAAACACGCACTTCTCCAGGTTGAGCCGCAAGTCCACCTGGCACAGGCTCGCGAAGGTCTCCTCTAGGTCCTGAATAAAGTTCTCGCCTCCTGAGACTTTACCACAATGTCGTCGATGTAGGCTTTAGTGTTCCTCCCGAGCTGCTGACCCATGGTGATGTGCATCAGCCGTTGGAAAGTCACACCTGTGTTGCGCAACCCGAACAGCATGCCAGTGTAGCAGTACACCCCGCACGGGGTTAGGAAGGCCATCTTTTCCACATCCTCTACCGCCATGTTGATCTGAAGATAACCCGAGAACGCATCCAGGAAGCATAGCATGTCGCACTCGGCGGTGGAGTCAACGATCTGGTCGATGCATGGAAGTGGGAACGGATCTTGGGGACATGCCTTGTTGAGGTTGGTGAAGTCGACACACATGCGCTCCTTCCCACCTTTCTTTGGCACGATGACAGGGTTCGCCAGCCACTCGGGGTACCAAACCTCGCGAATGACACCCGCCGCCTCTAGCTTGCGGGTTTCCTGGACGATGAAGGACTGCTTCTCCGTGGATTGTCACCGTGCTTTCTGCTTCACAGGGCGCACATTGGGGCGCACCCTCAAGTGATGCTCGATCACCCCTCTTGGGACCCCTACCAGCTGTTTGGGTTCCCATGCGAATACTTCCTTGTTTGCGCGCAAGAACTTCACCCATGCCTTCTCTTGATCCGGGTCGAGGTTGGCACCTATGGTGAAGGTGGCTCTAGAGGACCCATCTTCCTCGTCCGGCACCTGCTTGGTTTCTGCCCGATCTTGAGTGAACAACTGCTTATTCTTAGCTAGTGCAGCCTCCTTGACTCTGGAGGTGACCTCGTTGGCCGATCGTGCTGCCGCGGCGGTTTTGAGGGCAAGCCTGAGCACTACCAGAGCTTCCTTGGTATCTTTGACTACGGTGAGGATGTCCTTGCTCCAGGGAATCTTCATGAGGTTGTAGGCCGGATGGGATGCCGCCATAAACTGAGCCAGTGTCGGGTACCCAAGGATGGCATTGTACGGGAGGCCAATACGGGCGATGTCGAAGTCGATCAGCTCAGTGGGATAGTTGTCGTGGGTGCCGAAGGTCACTGGAAGACGGATCTACCCCAGGGGGCTGGCGGAGCTGCCGCCGACCACGGAGAAGGGCTTGCTAGGGCGGAGCTGCTCGAGCGGCACGTGAAGGAGGCTAAAAGCCTCCACAGAGAGCATGTTGAGGCTGGCACCGCCGTCGATGAGGGTCTTGGTGACAGCTACACTACATATGGTGGGCGTGCAAAGCATTCGGAGCACGCCCGAGCCGATGGTGGTGACTGGGTGATCCCCCGAGTTGAAGGTCAGGTCGGCCTTGTGAGCCGCCCAACTCGGGGGAGCCCCCTACCACGCGGAAGCGGCACCGATCTGATGAAGGAATGGCTTGGTGTGACGGCCCGAGCGTGGCGCTTGCGAGCCGTTGAGGAGGGCCGCGGTAGCGAGGGGCGCCGGTGCCGCGAAGCGCGCAGCGAAGAGGCTGTGCAACTCCTCCCAAGATGCCTCCGTAGATCCAGGGAGGTTGAGCAGCCAAGCACGTGGTGCACCAGTGAGGGCCATGGGAAGCCAGTTGGCCATGACCTTGTTTCCGCCCACAACCTTTAGGACGGCCTCTTCATACGCCAGCAGGAAGGCCGATGGGTCCGCCGCACCGTCGTAACGCGGCGGCATCTCTAGCTTGAACTTGGGTGGCCACTGCACCCGCCGCAAGGTAGGGGCTAAGGCTCGGAGCCCCCTGGCCCCGCCAAGGGCATCCGTCATTGCAGCCGGAAGAGCAACGCCAGCCAAGGGGGCAAGGCGCAGTGATGGCAGAGCGTGGATCGATGGAAGGAAGGCTTCAGCACACCCCTACCTGGCGCGCCAAATGTCGGATTTCGGGTTCCGGCAAAACCCTTGAGGTTCGAACACTGGGGTGCGCACGAAGATCTCTCCTCCCCCTTGCACTCTCCCTCACCGCGATCTCAAGGCTCAGCGCGTCGAACTCGCAGAACAAAGGGACACAAGATTTATACTGGTTCGGGCCACCGATGTGGTGTAATACCCTACTCCAGTGTGGTGTGGTGGATTGCCTCTTGGGCTGAGAATGAATAGTTACAAGGGAAGAACGGCCTCTTGAGGAGAGGTTCTCTTGTGCTTGGTGAGTTTGTGTGGATGAGGATGATCTGAATGGCCTCGGATCAGTTGCCTCCTACTGTGGTGGCTAGTCCTATTTATAGAGGCCATGGTCCCCTTCCCAAATGCTGGCGGGAATGGATGCCACAACGGCCAAATTTGAAGGGAGACAACTAGTACAAGTTATCCTGACTAAAGGTGGTCTTCGCCTGCCAAAGGCTCTGGTGGTGAGGTCGTCCTGGCCTCCACGGTAACCTCCATCCTGCCGTCCTGCTGGTCTTGGTCTCCTTGCACTGATATGGAAACCTTTGCCCGATGCCTCGGGACTCCTCACCTGCGCTTGCCTCTTTAGCACCAAAGAGGAAACAAGGACACTATGCGTGCTGGGTCCCGCCTAGCCCCGGTCATCATGGCTTGCATCACAAGAACCTCATGAGGTGCCCCTTGCCTTGATCTCTCCACCCCTCACGAGACAGCCTGGTGAGGCCACCCCAAAGGAGGTCTTGCGTCGTCCGCCTCGCGAGGCTCGGCTCCTCTCGCGAGGGTCTGGAGTGTTTGCTAATGAAGATGGGCCGTACAGGGCAGCTGGCGGAGCCACGCCGTGGGCCGCAGGCAGGAAAGTCTGGGGACCCCCATTCCTAGGACGCCGACAGCGTCCTCGGGTCCCGACCCTCGAGCGAGCTCATCCGCCGCTGGTATGCTAGGTCGCGATGCCGTGGTCAAGGCCAGGGGGTGAGGGTTGGACAGTCAATAAGAGCTCCTGAGGCGCGATGCTCAAGAACCCTCGCTTTAATGCCCAAGCGAAAAGCATGATAGGGAGCAGCTGGCGAGGCCGCCTGCAGCTAGGCTCCGGAGATTCCTGCGGGTTAGTGCAAGGAGAGAGAGTAGCCCATAGCCGCGCTTGCCGCCCTGCCATTGCTCCTTCCATGAGAAGATAAAGGCACTGTGAATCTAGTGAGGTGGTGTGCACGGAGCGGGCCACGAGCCAGAGCTCGATTACACATGTTTATCAGCGTTGAAGGGACGGACCCGAGCAAGCGCCATGCCAGTATGTGAGACGCCCGTTGCAGGGTGAGCAAGTGACCGATCGACAATGCGGGAGGCCACGATGAGCAAGCATCGGGTAAGCAATGATCATAAAGAAATTCATACAAGGAGGCAAGCTAGTCCGGATAGATGAAAGAACGATACATGCCACTTGAACGGACCCGAGCGGCCTAGGGATGATGCAGCCCGAGGGGCACCCCCAACTGAGTAAGCTACAGATGCAAAAGGATGCGCGTTGCAGGGATAAACCCGTGCGACCTGGGGATAATGCTGCCCGAGGGGCGCCCCCAACTGAATGAACTGGAAAGAGTCACCTGATACCGTTGCTGGATAGGTGTTGGGGTAGCTGAAGATGCATGCTGAAGAAGTTGCCCCTCATGAGTCGCCAGGGTCCTGAGCCTCGGGAGGCTCTGGGGGGCCCAGGGCGGCTCATGAAGAACTGTCACCCTCTCTGCCAGGACTGCAAGATGCCTAGCCTGCTGAGCTGCCAGAATGCTCCGCAAGCGGCACTGGAAGGTGACAGCCGTGTTCGGCAAGACGAATGGCATGCGAACATAGCTATGAGGTGGAACCTCACACCGGCCAACGCATTCTTGCAATAATTCTTTCTGAATTTCTTCTTGTATTTTTTGAACAGAGCCCCGCTCTCTCTTGAGCGGTCGGCCGCTGCTTCCATCATCGGGGGCATGGAGAGCTCCGCCAACACCCGCCGCATAGACCCACGCGCCGAGCTCCAGGCGGCAATGGTGAGGAACGCACGGGAGGCACGTGAGGAGCATGAAGAGGCTGACCGGCAGAACGCACCGGCGGCCAAGGCGGTGCAGGAAGAGGCCGACGCAGCCGCCAAGGCCCAGGTCGACGTCGCGGCCAAGGAACGAGCTGACGCGGTTGCCAAGGGATGGGCAGAGAAGGCCACGTCCGTCCAGGCGCCACAACTAATCATCCCCCTAGGTGCCGCCCCGCCAACGCCAGGGACCGATGTGCCGACTGGAGGAGCCAACGATGATCAGCCGGTCGCGGAAGGCGGAGGAGGCAATGCCATTATCTTGGGGCGGAGGAGCCCCTACAAGCGCCGACTGCAGACGCACCAACAGTCGGCTTGAGGAGCCACCGGCGCCACCAGATGGCAATGAGTTGGTGGTGGCTCGGCCCCGGTGGTCACACTCCGGGGCGTCATCGCCCGGAGAAGGCGGCGTTGGCGCCAAGGCCGCTGGAAGTTGGGGCCACGAGCTCTTCGGCCCCCGACGCCAAGGCCAGCAGCACCGCTCCGCCGGAATGGACTCCCGGAGGCGGGACAAATGTGCTGAACCGTGCCGCAATCGACGTCCAGGCCCATCTCCAGGCCCAAGGCACCTCCCTCCAACAATACACCAAGGAGTTCCTGGTGACGCAGGCCGCCATCCCGGTATGTCTCTTGATCACTTGTATTTTCCTTGAAAACTTCCATGGGGGCGCGCCAACGCACCCACTAGGTGTAGCCCCCGAGTTCTGGGCCGGCTGCTGAGCAGGCGGCTAGGAACTTAAGGTAAGTTCCGAGTGCTAACCTCCTCTTCTTTCTTCTCTTGTCTTAGTTGTAGGACTATCACAACATCCGTGCGGCCGCCTTCAACTCTCACGTCCGGGAGCTGGCCAAGCGGGCTGCCGAGTTAACTGATAGCCGGAGTAAGTGCTTCTCCCTTATTGACGCGGGGGCGCGCCAGCGCACCTGCGGGGTGTAGCCCCCGAGAATTGGGCCGACTACTGAGCAGTCGGGACAGATCTTCCAGTGACTACTCTTTTTTCTTTTGCTATTTTGCTGACTGTCCTTTCTTTTTTGTCTTCCGCAGGAGCCAATGCCAACTTGCAGCAGCGGCTGGGCGAAGCACAAACCTCGTTGAGCGCCAAGGAGGAGGAGCGCTCTTGCTCCATCCAAGCCCGCCATGACGAGCGAAGGCTGGCTGGTGCAGAAATTGCACCCAACGCCCCTCTGACCCTCGCCGAGCAGCTGCTTGCCATCCAAGCCCGCCTCCAGCCGGCCCACTGAGTGCTCCGCCGTCTGTAGTGCGCCAGAGCTCAGGTGGTCGCCGCCCTCTGGCCAGGTACTCTGATTTTGCGCACCCCCAGTCGGACCTCCGACTGGTTAGTGGTGGCCATTGGCCGCTTCGAGGAGTGGAAGGGCTCCGCAGCCAGGGCAGGCGCACGGCGGGCCTTGAAGTTCATCAAGGGGTGGTACCCTGGGTTGAGTCTAGCTCGGTTGGCCACCCTCTGTGATGAACCAGCGAGGAGTTGGCGGCGGTGGTGCCCGAGCTCTACCCTCGTGCCACGGCGATAGTGGAGTATACGGACACCAGCGTCTTCCTCCCCGAGCTGAATGAGGAGGGCGCCGAGGCGCCGCCCAACTGGTTCGGGCTGAACCCGGAAGAAGGCGAGGAATCGATGGAGGAGACCGCCTCCAGCGATGAACGTGAAGAGGAGGAGGATGAGGATGAGGACGGAGAAGACGATGCGCCGGATGATAGAGGCGACAGCCAGCCTCATCCTGACCAAGTCTCGACCAACGGGCGACATGCCGACGAACCGACTGCCGCTGGTGCAGACCAGGCCGAGACCAACCAGGCGGCCGCTCCACCACCCGGAGCCTCGACCTCCGCCGACCCCTCCAATACGGCTTCTGCTACTCTGGCCTAGGCGGCCAAGTTATCTTTTGTTCCTGTTTTGTAATTTCTTTTGAACAGACTTGTTAGATTTGCGCAGTTCTACCCACTGAGGGTGTATTCAAACTTTGTTGAATGCTGGCCAAGGGCCTTTTGTTATGTAAATTATCTTTGCCAATTTCCAACTTGCCTTGCTCTTCTGCTCTTTTGACTTTTTCCTTTGTCGCCTTCCCTTAACTTCCGTCTTGCCAGCCGGATAGCCGCTCTGTGGTCTGTGACTGGGTCAAGTACTTGGCCATTTTTGGGAAGGCAAGTACTTAGCCTTTGTAGAGCATAGCAAGTTAAGTTGTAGAAACCGGCCGACCGGCGGCTCAACAGCCGGTTGGCAAGGCGGGGAGCCGGCTTGTCCTATGCAAATGTTTTGGTCCTTAGCCATTTTTCGTGTGAGCACCATTTCCTGCCTTTAACTCTTGCTAGCTAGACTGTCGCTCTGCAAGCTGCGGCCGATAGCAAGAGAGGGCTTAGGTGCCGGCACACAACTTGTCCGACTGCAGGAAACATTGACATAGTACAAGGTGGCAAGCCCCCGAGCCGATTGGTCGAACCTGGTGTCAGGCAGAATAACGAAATAACACATTCATAGACATAGAACTTGTCATATAGATAAAGAGGGTAGCCCCCGAGTGCTCCTTGAGGGTCCTGATGTGTTAGCGTTTAATACAAAAGATAGTGTGGTACATACTGCATTCAACTGTAAAATCTTTGGAGGAGATTTGCATTCCACGGGCGTGCCGATTCCTTGCCGAAGTCATCTCTCTTGCATGCTCTGGGCTTCTGTGCATCGATGAGGTAGTAGGAGTCGTTGCCCAAAGCTTTGCTGATGATGAACATGCCTTCCAAGGGGCCGAGAGCTTGTGCTGGCCGGATGTTCGCTGGATCAGCCGGAGCACAAGGTCTCCCTCTTGGAATGATCTTGGCTTGACCTTCCGACTATGGTAGTAGCACAGACTCTCCTGGTAGATGGTGGACCAGCTGAGTGCTAACAGTCGGCCTTCTTCCAGCAGATCAACGCCGTCTTCTCTTGCTTCTTTAGCCTCCATCCCCGTGTACATGGTGACGCGAGGTGAGTCGAACTCTATGTCAGTTGGGATGACGGCCTCGGCCCTGTACACGAGGAAGAATGGAGTGAAGCCGGTTGACTTGTTCGGAGTGGTGCGGAGGCTCCAGAGGACGGCCGGTGAAACGTCTCGAATGTATCTATAATTTTTGATTGTTCCATGCTATTATATTATCTGTTTTGGATGTTTAATGGGCATTAATTTACCTTTTTATATTATTTTTGGGACTAACCTACTAACCAAAGGCCCAGTGCAAATTGCTGTTTTTTTGCCTATTTCAGTGTTTCGCAGAAAAGGAATATCAAACGGAATCCAATGGAATGAAACCTTCGGGAGAGTTATTTTTGGAACAAACGTGATCCAGGAGACTTGGAGTGGACGTCAAGAAAGAAGCGAGGAGGCCACGAGGCAGGATGGCGCCCCCAGGGGGTAGGCGCGCCCCCCACCCTCATGGGCCCCTCGCAGCTCCACCGATGTACTTCTTCCTCCTATATACACCCATATACCTCGAAAACATCCAGGAGCACCACGAAAGCCTATTTTTACCGCCGCAACCTTCTGTACCTGTGAGATCCCATCTTGGGGCCTTTTCTGGCGCTCCGCCGAAGGGGGAATTCATCACGGAGGGCTTCTACATCAACACCATAGCCTCTCCGATGATGTGTGAGTAGTTTACCACAGACCTTCGGGTCCATAGTTATTAGCTAGATGGCTTCTTCTCTCTCTTTGGATCTCAATACAAAGTTCTCCTCGATTCTCTTGGAGATCTATTCGATGTAATTCTTTTTGCGGTGTGTTTGTCGATATCCGATGAATTTTGGGTTTATGATCAAGATTATCTATGAACAATATTTGATTCTTCTCTGAAATCCTTTATGCATGATTTAATATCTTTGCAAGTCTCTTCGAATTATCAGTTTGGTTTGGCCTATTAGATTGATCTTTCTTGCAATGGGAGAAGTGCTTAGCTTTGGGTTCAATCTTGCGGCGTACTTTCCCAGTGACAGCAGGGGAAGCAAGGCACGTATTGTATTGTTGCCATCAAGGATAAAAAGATGGGGTTTATATCATATTGCATTAGTTTATCCCTCTACATCATGTCATCTTGCCTGATGTGTTACTCTGTTTCTTATGAACTTAATACTCTAGATGCATGCTGGATAGCGGTCGATGTGTGGAGTAATAGTAGTAGATGCAGAATTGTTTCAGTCTACTTGTCACGGACGTGATGCCTATATACATGATCATGCCTAGATATTCTCATAAGTATTCGCTTTTCTATCAATTGCTCGAAAGTAATTTGTTCACCCACCGTAGAATTTGCTATCTTGAGAGAAGCCACTAATGAAACCTATGGCCCCCGGGTCTATCTTCCATCATATTATTTTCATATCAACTTGCTATTTCCATTACTGTTTATTTTGCAATCTTTATTTTCCAGTCTATATCATAAAAATACCAAAAATATTCATCTTATTATCTCTATCAGATCTCACTTTCATAAGTGATCGTGAAGAGATTGACAACACCTTTATCGCGTTGGTTGCGAGGTTCTTGTTTGTCTGTGTAGGTACTAGGCGACTTACGTGTTACCTCCTACTGGATTGATACCTTGGTTCTCAAAAACTAAGGGAAATACTTACGCTACTTTGCTGCATCACCCTTTCCTCTTGAAGGAAAAAACAACGCATGCTCAAGAGGTAGCAAGAAGGATTTCTGGCGCCGTTGTCGGGGAGGTTGCACCAAGTCAAGTCAAGATTTGATCTCCCAGCAACTAGCCATTTCTGGTGCCGTTGCCAGGGAGATCTATGCACAAGTCAAAACATACCAAGTACCCATCAGAAACTCTTATCCCTCGCACTACATTATTTGCCATTTGCCTCTCGTTTTCCTCTCCCCCACTTCACCTTTGCTGTTTTATTCGCCCCTCTTCTGTTCGATCTTTTGTTTGCTCATGTTACCATGTGCCTTGTATTTGCTTGCATCTTTGCTTGCTAAAAATTTATTGATATGGATCCACTTAAAGTGTTCTACTTGGATCATCTTCGATCCTTATGCGCTCGTGCTGAAACCCCAACTAGCCTAGTTGATGGGAAATCTTTAGATGAGCATGCTCATTTTGTGCATCATCGTGTGTCTGAAAAGGGGAAGCTCTTATGGTATCAAATAAATAGTTTGCTATGCTATGCTTGGAATCTTTGTGAAATTTATGACTTTACTTGTTGCTCTAAGAACCCTAAAAAACACCTTCCCTACCTATGTGAGTTTAATGATAATGAAATCTTATCTTCTTATGGAAAGGGTGTTTATAGTTACTATGATATCAAACAAATTGAAGAATTTGTCATTTTTAAGGGTGCTCATGACGTTGCTTTTGAAAAGTATGATATTACTCTCTACAGATCTGAAAATTCCGACATACTTAAATATTGCTATGACAACTATGCTCACAATGCCTATGTTAAGGATTTTATTGAGAGAATGACCGTTGCTTTGGAAGAAAATAATGATATGCATGAATCTATAGATAATTATGATTCCAGTGATTTGATTGAAATATCCATTGATGAACATGATGCTTTGCTATTCTTATGGCCATGATGCCAATATTTATGGAGATAAATTTGCTATAGTTCCTTATGTTAAACACGAGATTATTGCTATTGCACCCATACTTGATAGTTCCTTGAATCAAAAGCAATATTGCAATGATTTTACTGTAAATTCTATTGATGTCAATTGTGCTAATAATATGCAAAACCCTAAGCTTTGGGATGCTAGTTTTGCTATGTCTACTACTTGTTGCAATGATCATGATCGGGGTGATTCTTCCCTTGATCTTCAAAATGTATTTAAGCCCCATGATGAATACGAGATTGATAATAATGTTTGCAATAATATTGAAAGTGGGTTTGGAAGAGTGTCAACTTTAGATCCCACATATTTGGAGAATGTTCAATCTTATGAAGTTTTTGATAAAAGTGGGTTTGGAGAGGTCATGCTTTAGTTAATGTTAATCCCACTATTTTGGAAGAGTGTCAACTTTGGATACATGTGGCTCTTGTTAAGAATATGTTTTGTGATAGCTATATTGTTGAATTTGCTTATGATCCTACATGTAGTTATTATGAGAGAGGAAAATATGGTTTTAGAAATTTTTGTGTCACTAAATTACCTCTCGTTATGTTGAGATTGCTATTGTTTCTTTCTCCTTCCTTGCATATGCTAGTTTTTGCTTGCCTTGGTAATTTGTTTGCTTATATAATGCATATGCATACGAAGTATGTTAGACTTATATGTGATTTTCATATGTTTCATGATGCTCCCTTCGTGTTTCAATTGCTATCTTTTATGTGAGCGTCATTAAAATTATAGATGCCTAGCTAGGGGCGTTAAAGGATAGCGCTTGTTAGGAGGCAACCCAATTTTATTTTTGTTTCTTGTTTTTTGTTCCTGTTTAGTAATAAATAATCCATCTCGATTCTGTTTAGATGTGGTTTTATGTTTTTAATTAGTGTTTGTGCCAAGTAGAACCTTTGGGAAGACTTGGGGGAAGTCTTTGCGATCTTGCTGTAAAAAACAAAAACTTTAGCGCTCACGAGATTAGCTGCCACTTTTTACTGGAGAGTGAGATGAGGTTGATTCTTTTTGCAGATGATTAATAGACAAATTCCTCACGTCCAACAGTTTAGTTCAGAATTTTTGGGGTTACAGAATTATTCGAAACCTACAGATTACTACAGACTCTTCTGTTTTTGACAGATTCTGTTTTTCATGTGTTGTTTGCTTATTTTGATGAATCTATGGCTAGTATCGGGGGTATGAACCATAGAGAAGTTGTAATACAGTAGGTTTAACACCAATATAAATAAATAATGAGTTCATTTCAGTACCTTGAAGTGGTGGTTTGTTTTCTTATACTAATCGAGCTCATGAGATTTTCTATTGAGTTTTGTGTTGTGAAGTTTTCATGTTTTGGGTAAAGGTTTGATGGATTTTGGAATAAGGAGTGGAAAGAGCCTAAGCTTGGGGATTCCCAAGGCAACCCAAGGTAAAATTCAAGGACAAACAAAATCCTAAGCTTGGGTATGCCCCGGAAGGCATCCCCTCTTTCGTCTTCGTCTATCGGTAACTTTACTTGAGGCTATATTTTTATTCACCACATGATATGTGTTTTGCTTGGAGTGTCTTGTATGATTTGAGTATTTTCTTTTTAGTTTACCACAATCATCCTTGCAGTACATGCCTTTTGGAGAGACGCACATGAATCGGAATTTATTAGAATACTCTATGTGCTTCACTTATATCTTTTGAGCTAAATAATTTTGCTCTAGTGCTTCACTTATATCTTTTTAGAGCACGGTGGTGGTTTTATTTTATAGAAAATATTGATCACTCATTATTCACTTATATTATTTTGAGAGTATTTTAGAACAGCATCGTAATTTGCTTTGGCTATAAAATTAGTCCTAATATGATAGGCATCCAAGATGGGTATAATAAAAACTATCATAAAAAGTGCATTGAATACTATGAGAAGTTTGATACTCGATGATTGTTTTGAGATATGAAGATGGTGATATTAGAGTCATGCTAGTTGAGTAGTTGTGAATTTGAGAAATACTTGTTCTAAACTTTGTGATTCCCGTAGCATGCACGTATGGTGAACCGTTATTTGATGAAGTCGGAGCATGATTTATATATTTATTGTATTTCTTCTGAGTGGCGGTTGGGGACGAGCGATGGTCTTTTCCTACCAACCTATCCCCCTAGGAGCATACGCGTAGTACTTTGTTTCGATAACTAATAGATTTTTGCAATAAGTATGTGAGTTCTTATGACTATGGTTGAGTCCATGGATTATACGCACTCTCACCCTTCCACCATTGCTAGCCTCTCTAGTACCGCGCAACTTTTGCAGGTACCATACACCCACCTTATACCTTCCTCAAAACAGCCACCATACCGGAAAAAAATTATATGAGACTAGGTCTCACGGTTCGCAGGGGAGACCCGTCCTGATGGATGACACGTGGCATTCACAAATCACAAAGCATCTAATCTCCCCCCCTTGATTTTAAGTGGGGGGTGGGGGATGCTTTGTGATTTGTGAATGCCATGTGTCATCCATCAGGATGGGTCTCGCGTGAGACCTGGTCTCATAGAATTATTTTCCCACCATACCTACCTATTATGGCATTTCCATAGCCATTCCGAGATATATTGCCATGCAACTTACCACCATTCCGTTTGTTATGACACGCTTCATCATTGTCATATTGCTTTGCATGATCATGTAGTTGACATCGTATTTGTGGCAAAGCCATCGTTCATAATTCTTTCATACATGTCACTCTTGATTCATTGCACATCCCGGTACACCGCCGGAGGCATTCACATAGAGTCATATTTTGTTCTAGTATCGAGTTGTAATTTTTGAGTTGTAAGTAATTAAAAGTGTGATGATCATCATTGTTAGAGCATTGTCCCAAGTGAGGAAAGGATGATGCAGACTATGATTCCCCCACAAGTCGGGATGAGACTTCGGGCAAAAAAAAAGAAAGGCCATAAAAAGAGAAGGCCCAAAAAATGAGAGAAAAGGAGAGAAGGGACAATGCTACTATCCTTTTACCACACTTGTGCTTCAAAGTAGCACCATGATCTTCATGATAGAGAGTCTCCTATGTTGTCACTTTCATATACTAGTGGGAATTTTACATTATAGAACTTGGCTTGTATGTTCCAATGATGGGCTTCCTCAAAATGCCCTAGGTCTTTGTGAGCAAGCAAGTTGGATGCACACCCACTTTGATCTTTTGTTGATCTTTCATACACTTATAGCTTTAGTGCATCCGTTGCATGGCAATCCCTACTCACTCACATTGATATCTATTGATGGGCATCTTCATAGCCTGTTGATACGCCTAGTTGATGTGAGACTATCTTCTCCTTTTGTCTTCTCCACAACCACCATTCTATTCCACCTATAGTGCTATGTCCATGGCTCACGCTCATATATTGCATGAAGATTGAAAAAGTTTGAGAACACCAAAAGTATGAAACAATTGCTTGGCTTGTCATCAGGGTTGTGCATGATTTAAATACTTTGTGTGCTGAAGATAGAGCATAGCGAGACTATATGATTTTGTAGGGATGAACTTTTTTGGCCATGTTATTTTGAGAAGACATGATTGCTTTGTTAGTGTGCTTGAAGTATTATTATTTTTATGTCAATATTAAACTTTTGTCTTGAACCTTTCGGATCTGAACATTCATGCCACAATAAAGGAAACTACATTGAGAATTATGCTAGGTAGCATTCCACATCAAAAATTATGTTTTTATCATTTACGTACTCGAGGACGAGCAGGAATTAAGCTTGGGGATGCTTGATACGTCTCCAACGTATCTATAATTTTTTATTGTTCCATGCTATTATATTATCTGTTTTGGATGTTTAATGGGCTTGAATTTACCATTTTATATTATTTTTGGGACTAACCTACTAACCAAAGGCCCAGTGCAAATTGCTGTTTTTTTCCTATTTCAGTGTTTAGCAGAAAGGAATATCAAACGGAATCCAAACGGAATGAAACCTTCGGGCGAGTTATTTTTGGAACAAATGTGATCCAGCAGACTTCGAGTGGACGTCAAGAAAGAAGCGAGGAGACCACGAGGCAGGAGGGGGCGCCCCCACCCTCGTGGGCCCCTCGCAGCTCCGCCGACGTACTTCTTCCTCCTATATATACCCATATACCCCGAAAACATCCAGGAGCACCACGAAACCCTATTTCCACCGCCGCAACCTTCTGTACCTGTGAGATCCCATCTTGGGGTCTTTTCCGGTGCTCCGCCGGAGGGGGAATCAATCATGGAGGGCAACACCATAGCCTCTCCGATGATGTGTGAGTAGTTTACCATAGACCATCGGGTCCATAGTTATTAGATAGATAGCTTCTTCTCTCTCTTTGGATCTCAATACAAAGTTCTCCTCGATTCTCTTATTCGATGTAATTATTTTTGCGGTGTGTTTGTCGAGATCCGATGAATTGTGGGTTTATGATCAAGATTATCTATGAACAATATTTGATTCTTCTTTGAAATCTTTTATGCATGATTTAATATCTTTGCAAGTCTCTTCGAATTATCAGTTTAGTTTGGCCTACTAGATTGATCTTTCTTGCAATGGGAGAAGTGCTTAGCTTTGGATTCAATCTTGCGGTCTCCTTTCCTAGTGACAGCAGGGGCAACAAGGCACGTATTGTATTGTTGCCATAGAGGATAAAAAGATGGGGTTTATATCATATTGCTTGAGTTTATCCCTCTACATCATGTCATCTTGCCTAATGCGTTACTCTCTTCTTATGAACTTAATACTGTAGATGCATGCTGGATAGCGGTCGATGTGTGGAGTAATAGTAGTAGATGCAGAATCGTTTCGGTTTACTTGCCGCAGACGTGATGCCTATATACATGATCATGCCTAGATATTCTCATAAGTATTCGCTTTTCTATCAATTGCTCGACAGTAATTTGTTCACCCACCATAGAATTTGCTATCTTGAGAGAAGCCACTAGTGAAACCTATGGCCCCCTGGTCTATCTTCCATCATATTATTTTCATATCAACTTGATATTTCTATTACCATTTATTGTGCAATCTTTATTTTCCAATATATATCATAAAAATACCAAAAATGTTTATCTTATTATCTCTATCAGATCTCACTTTCGTAAGTGACCGTGAAGGGATTGACAACCCCTTTATCGCGTTGGTTGCGAGGTTCTTGTTTGTTTGTGCAGGTACTAGGAGACTTGCGTGTTACCTCCTACTAGATTGATACCTTGGTTCTCAAAAACTAAGGGAAATACTTACGCTACTGTGCTACATCACCCTTTCCTCTTCAAGGGAAACCAACGCATGCTCAAGAGGTAGCAACCGGCAGCTCATCGATCCAGCAGCCGGCCGATCGCTCCAGAGGCTCGACCAGTCGGGGCTTGATGCCGGAAAGGATGAGGCCGTTTGCTTGCTCGACTTGGTTGTTTGACTACGGATGGGCAACGAACGCTAAGTCCAGCCGGATGCCCTATGTCGCGCCGAAACGGACCAAGGCTCCCTTGCCAAAGTTTGTGCCATTGTCGGTGATGATGTTGTGCGATACACCGTATCGGATGGTGATATCGGCAGTGAAGGTCACAGCAGTCGGACCGTTCAGTTTCTTTATTGGTTTTTCTTCAATCCTTTTGGTGAATTTGTCCATGGCAACAAGCAGATGGGTGATGTCTACTACACAACCTTCTTCTTGTAGACATTGTTGGGCCTCCAAGTGCAGAGGTTTGTAGGAAGTAGCAAATTTCCCTCAAGTGGATGACCTAAGGTTTATCAATCCGTGGGAGGCGTAGGATGAAGATAGTCTCTCTCAAACAACCCTGCAACCAAATAACAAAGAGTCTCTTGTGTCCCCAACACACCCGATACAGTGGTAAATTGTATAGGTGCACTAGTTAGGCGAAGAGATGGTGATACAAGTGCAATATGGATGATAGATATAGGTTTTTCTAATCTGAAAAAAATAAACAGCAAGGTAACAAGTGGTAAAAGTGAGCGTAAACGGTATTGCAATGCTAGGAAACAAGTCCTAGGGTTCATACTTTCACTAGTGCAAGTTCTCTCAACAATAATAACATAATTGTATAATATAACTATCCCTCAACATGCAACGAAGAGTCACTCCAAAGTCACTAATAGCGGAGAACAAACGAAGAGATTATTGTAGGGTACGAAACCACCTCAAAGTTATCCTTTCTGATCGATCTATTCAAGAGTCCGTAGTAAAATAACATGAAGCTATTCTTTCCGTTCGATCTATCCTAGAGTTCGTACTAGAATAACACCTTAGGACACAAATCAACCAAAACCCTAATGTCACCTAGATACTCCAATGTCACCTCAAGTATCTGTGGGTATGATTAAACGATATGCATCACACAATCTCAGATTCATCTATTCAACCAACACAAAGAACTTCAAAGAGTGCCCAAAGTTTCTACCGGAGAGTCAAGATGAAAATGTGCCAACCCCTATGCATAAGTTCACGTGGTCACGGAACTCGCAAGTTGATCACCAAAACATACATCAAGTGGATCACGTGAATATCCCATTGTCACCACAGATAAGCACATGCAAGACATACATCAAGTGTTCTCAAATCCTTAAAGACTCAATTCGATAAGATAACTTCAAAGGAAAACTCAATCCATTACAAGAGAGCAGAGGGGGAGAAACATCATAAGATCCAACTATAATAGCAAAGCTCGCGATACATCAAGGTCGTGCCAAGTCAAGAACACGAGAGAGAGAGAGAGAGAGAGAGAGATCAAACACATAGCTACTGGTACATACCCTCAGCCCCGAGGGTGAACTACTCCCTCCTCGTCATGGAGAGCGTCGGGATGATGAAGATGGCCACCGGAGAGGGATTCCCCCGTCCGGCAGGGTGCCGGAATGGATCTAGATTGGTTTTCAGTGGCTACGAAGGCTTGTGGCGGTGGAACTCCTGATCTAGGTTTCTTTCTGGAAGTTTGGGTATATATAAGAGGTGTTGGTGTCGGGAACAAGTTAGGGGGATCCCCGAGGCAGCCACGAGGTAGGGGCGGGCCCAGGGGGGTAGGGCGCCCCCCCACCCTCGTGGGTGCCTTGGGACTCTTCTGGCCCATCTCCAGTACTCCGTGGGCTTCTTCTAGTCCAAAAATTATCTCCGTGAATTTTCAGGTCAATTGGACTCAGTTTGGTTTTCCTTTTCTGCGATACTCAAAAACAAGGAAAAACAAAAATTGACACTGGGCTCTAGGTTAATAGGTTAGTCCCAAAAATCATATAAAATAGCATATAAATGCATATAAAACATCCAAGGTTGATAATATAATAGCATGGAACAATCAAAAATTATAGATACGTTGGAGACGTATCAATGGGTCATGCCGCCGCGTGCTGTCTTGAATGGTCTCACCATGTCCAACCCCCACACGGCAAAAGGCCAGGTAAGGGGGATGGTCTTGAGTGCAGAAGCCGGTAGATGTTGCTTGGAGGTGAACTTTTGGCACCCTTTGCAATGCTTGACCAATTCCTTGGCGTCTTCCAAAGCAGTCGGCCAGAAGAAACCATGGCGGAAAGCTTTGGCGACAAGGGATCTGGAGGCCGCGTGATGGCCGCACTCGCCTTGATGGATGTCTTTGAGGATTGCTTGACCCTTCTCTGCTTCTACGCAGAATTTGAAGACTCCAGTCACGTTGCGCCTGACGAGCTCTCTGTTGACTATCGTGTAGGCTCCTGCTCGGCGCTGCAATTGTCGGGCCAAGATCTCATCAACCGGCAGTTTTCTGGTCACCAGGAACTTGAGGATGGTTGTGCCCATGACGGTGCTTGAATTTCTTCTACTGCCACTATGGCCACTTGTACTAGGGCGGTTGGGTTGGGAGGTGGCGGGTTGGAGCCGGCCACCGCTTGATGTGTTGTTAAAGTCTCTGGGCCGACTGCCGCAGCCCCCGGGCCTAGCTGTGAAGTCCCTTGGCCGGGTGCGACTGCTGCAGTTTCCGAGCAGTTTGGTGAAGTCCCCGAGCCAATTGCGGCAGCCCCTGGGCCGGGCTGTGAAGTCCCCGGGCCGGGTGCAACTGCCGCAATCCCCGCACCGCCTGTCGAAGTCCCCGGGCCGGCTACTGAAGCTCTTGAGTCAGATTCAACTGCTTCGGGAGTAGCCGGCATGAAGATAGACTCGGATTCTGGAGAAGGCTTGATTGACGGCTTGCAGAGGCACTGAAGGGAGACGCCAACTGGTATTGCTTGATGGGTGGTGCCGATCCGTGCCAGGGTATCAGCTGGCTCATTTTCATTCCATGGCACGTGAACGAACTCACACCCCTCAAAATATCTGCTGACCTGCTGAACGAGGAAGCGGTAACTTATCATATTTGCATCCTTGGCATCCCAGTCCCCAGACGACTGTTGGACCACCAGGTTGGAGTCGCCGTAGCACAGGATCCGGCAGATGCCGATCTCTTTGGCCAGCCGGAGGCCATGTACTAGTGCCTCATACTCGGCCACGTTATCGAAGGCGGCAAAGTGAATTTGCAATGTGTATCTGAGCTTGTCGCCTTTGGGAGAGGTGAGGACAACGCTGGCTCCCAAGCCGGTGCGCATTTTCGAACCCTCAAAGTGCATCCGCCAATGGGTGGAGTCCAGAGTAGGCGGCAGGTACTGGGTCTCGGCCTAGTCGACGAGGAAGTCAGCCAGTGCTTGGGACTTGATGATGGTGCGTGGCTGGTAGAAGATGGTGTAGGGGGCCAGCTCGATGGCCCATTTGGCCACTCGGCTAGACGCATCTATGTTGCCTATGATCTCGGCAACTGGAGCAGTGCAGACAAGCATGATGGAGTGCTCTTGAAAATAGGGCTTCAGCTTCCTGGCGGCAAAGTGCATGCCGTATCACATCTTCTGGTAGCGGGGGTAGTTCTGCTTTGAGGTGCACAACACCTCGCTCAAGTAATACACAGGCCTCTTGACCGGCTGTGCCCTGCCGGCCTCTGTGCGCTCCACTACTATGACGGTGCTGACCACCCGGCTGGTGGCGGCGATGTAGAGGTACATGGGCTCTTTGGCAGCCGGGGCCGCCAGGACAGGTGGGGTAGTCAGCATCTTCTTTAGCCGGACAAACGCCTCGTCCGCCTTATTGTTCCATTCAAAGTGAGTGGTTTTGTTCATGAGCTGGTACAGGGGAAGAGCCTTCTCACCCAGCCGACTGATGAAGCGGCTGATGGATGCCAAGCAGCCGGTGAACTTCTGAACATCTCGCAGTCGGGTGGGCTTCTCCATCCTCTCAATGGCTTTGATCTTCACAGGGTTGCACTCAATGATGCGTTCTGAGACCAGGAAGCCAAGGAGTTGGTTGGCTGGTACCCCAAAGACGCATTTCTCCGAGTTGATCTTGATCTGAAACCGGCACAGATTTTCAAAAGTTTCCTTTAGATATTCCAAGAGAGTATCGCGCTTCTCCGTCTTCACCACAATATCGTCTACATAGATGTGGGCATTTCTGCCGAGTTGCTTGAGGAGGCACTTCTACATGCAACATTGAAAAGTGGCACCGGCATTTCTCAATCCGAATGTCATGGTCAGGTAGCAAAAGGCTCCGAATGGTGTGATAAAGGCGGTCTTCAGGCGGTCTGCCGGGTTCAACATGATCTGGTGGTATCCTGAATAAGCATCCAAAAAACACAACAGCTCGCATTCGACTGTGGAGTCTATCACTTGGTCAATCTGAGGCAAAGCAAATGGATCCTTGGGACAAGCCTTATTGAGACTGGTGTAATCAATGCACATGCACCACTTGTTGTTCTTCTTCAGTACAAGGACTGGGTTGGCGAGCCACTTTGGAAAAAATACTTCCATGATGAAGCCGGCTGCCAAAAGCCGGGCTATCTCCTCACCAACAATTCTTCTCTTCTCCTCCTACAGTCGGCGGAGGGGTTGTTTGACCGGCTTGGCATATGATCTGACATGTAGCTTGTGCTCGGCGAAATCCGTCGGAACACCCGGCATGTCCTTGGGAGACCATGCGAAGATGTCCTGATTCTCGTAGAGGAAATCGACGAGATCGCTTTCTGATTTGCTATCAAGGTTGGCCCCTATGACAGCGTGCCTTTCCGGGTGCTCTGGGTCCAAGGAAATCTTCTTTGTCTCTTTGGCCGGCTGGAAGGATCCTTGGGTTTCTGGCTCTTTGGGTTCTGGTGACATGTCTGGCTGCTTGCTGGCCATGGCCACCACCAGGTCCAAGAGCTTCTTCTCAACAGCAATCACAAGGGACTTGGCCAGCCGGCTTCTAGCTGCAGCACAATCGTCCGACATCTCATAGTCTCCAGATATCATGATAATGCCCTTGGTCCCTGGCATCTTCATCTTGAGGTAGGCATAGTGTGGCGCCGCCATGAACTTGGCTAGAGCCAGCAGGCCTAGGAGTACATGATAAGGGATCTCGAGGTCCACCACCTCAAACCAAATCGCCTCACAGCGGAATTGATCTTTTTCTCCGAAAATGACATCTATCTTGACCTTGCCGATTAGTGAGCAGGACAGGCCGGGCACAATACCATGGAAAATAGTCCGGCTAGGCTGGAGTTGCCTCTCTTTAATGCATAACTTTTTCATGGTATAGCAGTATAGGATGTTGATGCTTCTGCCGCCATCTATCAGAATCCGGGAGAAACGAGCAGCTTGCCTCTCCGTTGCAAGGCTGGCATCCAGCACCAGAGCATAGGAACCCGAAGAGGGCATCACCTCCGGGTGCTCAGCACGGCTCCAACTGATGGGCTTCTCGGACCAATGCATGAATTTTTCTGGAGCACTTGAAGTGGCGGTGTTCACCTCTTGGTGCTACGGACGCCGAGTATGCCGATCGTCAGCTACATTGGTGAAGATGACGTAGGCTCCATGTTCTTTGGGGTAATCATCTTGAATGGCGCCGACCACTGGTCGGGCCGCCGGCTAGTAGGGAGGAGGTAGCGGCGGGCCAGCAGGCTGATGGGGCAGCAGTCCCTCGCACTTGGAGATTCGGGTGAGCCAATGGCACTTCCGGGTGGTGTGATTGGACGGCTTCGCGCCGCTATGGAAATTGCAGGGAGCATCAAGGGTCTCCTCATAGGAGAAGGCGGGTAGCCAAGCAGGCTTGCCGCCTTTTTGGCGCTTGGGGTCAGGTTGTCCTTCAGGTTGCTGGTCTTCGACTGTCGCCACCTGCCGGCTAGCGGAAGCCGGCTGGGGGGCCTTGCGCTTGCTGTCGTTTAGCTGTTGTCGCCGACTGTTGTCGGCAGCCGGCGTCCTAGGGGCCGGAGGGAGCACCTTCCCGGAAGTGTCCACTCGGAGCTCCAACTTCATGGAGGAGTCGGCAGTGGTGTACTTGTCTGCTATGATCAGCAGTTCGTTGAGCGTAGCAGGTTCATCGCAGAGGAGTCGATGCTTGAGCAAGGTGCCCTCTCGGCACCCGACAATGAAGTACTCAATCGCTCGGACCTCGTATACCCCTTCACAAGAGTTGCACAATTCAGCCCAGCGCGTCAGGTAGTCGCGGGTGGACTCATCCGGGCCTTGAATGCACAGCAAGAGATGGTGGGGCTTGGGCGGCCGTTTGTAGGTGCTGGTGAAGTTGCGGATGAACACTTCGATGAAAGCCACCCAGCTGTTGATGCTGTAGGGCTTGAGGCTGTTAAGCCACGTCCGGGTGATGCCCTGGAGCATGAGCGGGATGTACTTCATGGCAACGCGCTTGTTGCCGTTTGCTATGCTGACGGCTGTGGAGTAGTCCACCAGCCAATCCTCCGGCTTCACGGAGCCGTTGTACTTGAGCGTATCTCTTGGGAGTGAGAACCCTCTGGGGAAGGGCTCGTCGTGAATGCGGGGGCCGAAGCAAGGCAGGCCCATCGCGTCTTCTTCTTCCAGTGCTAGGGATCGCGCCAGGCAGTCAATCCGGTGGCGGGTGTCGTTCTCTTCGACTCCCTCCCGGCGACATAGCCGGTCGCCGAGTGTCGGGTGGTCAACAGGCGGCGGGGAAATGCGCCTCTCCCTTTGAGGACGCGGAGGAGGCAGATAGTCGCCCCGTTGTTCCACAGCTGTGGGCAGCCATCTTGGTCATGCTGAATGGTGATATGTGTCCAGCTGCGGCTGGCAGCTGGCTCCTTGCCTCGTCTATCGCGGACGCCACCTGTCGGCGTCCAGGAAGTTGTGCAATGCTCTTGGCGAAGGGGTGGGTTCTCCACCCATTGGTCGGGCTCTTCATCACGGTAGCTGGCCTCTTGCAGGGCGGCTGCCGCGTCGATAAGCTGCTGAACACGCTCCGTCATGTAGCGATGCTCGTCGCCCTCCAGGTGGTCCAGCTCGTTGGCTGCCGCCTGGTCGGCGCATATGTTCTCCATGGGCGTGGCGTAGATAGGGCGGTTCCCTCCAAACATGCTGGCGACGGCACCGCCTCACTGCCGGACCGTGCCCACGCGGCTGGGACCGCCAGCAGTTGCCAACAGCGCGGTTGACCTCGCGCTGGAAGGCCTCGGAGAGGCGTCTCATGGTAGCCAGCTTCTTGGCGTTTTCAACGAGCGAGACACGGCAGGCCTCTAGCATCTCGGCATCAGCGTCCGCAATGGGCGTGGACAGGTCTCGCATTGCCGCCTGCAATGGGTCCTGGCCGGCTCCTCCGAAGTCCCCATTGTGGCTAATGACAAGAACCTCCGTGACGGTGCTGCCGCCGCTTCCCGCGCGAGGGAGCGGGTCGTCGATGACCACCACGTTGGCGGGGAAGGAGTAGAAGGAGGCTGTGTCAGGGTCGACAAGCATCGGGTTGGTGGAGCCAACCGACTCCAGGTCGGTGGTGGGCTCGTTGGCGATGTGGAGCTTGCCAAGGAGGTCGATGAAGCAGCTTTCGGAGCTAAGGGCGCCCGCGTCGGGCGCGGGCTCGTCGGAGAGGCGGATTTCACCAACAAGATCAGCGAGGCTGGCTGCCGCGTAGGCGACTTCCGCGCCATGCAGCGCATCGGCGCAAGGGCCATTGGGTGTGCCAGGCTGGCTGCATTCGCTAGGGAGGAACAAGGTTCCCATCCAGAATAGATCTATGTACGACGGTGCACCAGGCCCCATGGTGGGCGCAAAATGTCGGGGTGTCATGCAACATATGCTAAAGGATGGCTTATCATGGTGGGGGGTAGTATGATGTTGCCGGTGCCAGGAAATGGGATGAGGCGTAGATACGTACGCCTGTGAACTTTACCCAGGTTCGGGGCTCTCCAAGGAGATAACACCCCTAGTCCTGCTCTACGGGGTCTCTGCATGATCACTCAAGGAACAATGGTGGCTACAAGCTTGCTCCTTGAGCTGTTTCTCTAGAGGGGGAGAAGAACAAGGCTAGCCCTAGCTTCCTCTCTCTATGGGTGTGTGTGTGTGTGTGGACTAAAGTCTGAACCCTTTGCATGGGTGCCCTGGGGGGTTTATATAGGCCTACCCCCCAGGGGTACATCGGTAATCTGGCCGGGTGTAGGACCCGGTTGTCAATGTCTACGGTTGCCGTCTTCTCCGCCGGTCGCTGGGGCCCGCCGCCTGGTGGGTCCCGCCGGTTGTCTTGTACTTCGCCGACCGGCCGTGCCCGCCGCTTGCGGGTCCTGCCGGCAGCTTAACATTGTGGCGATGCCACTGATGATGTGTGCTTTGTTAGGGAAGGTGTGGCTACAGTGTCGCCGCCTGGCGGGCATTCATTGTAGCCATTCCCCGTCTCTTCTGGTTAATGATGCATAGACTCTGAGGAAGGGGGAGGGCCGCCTGCTGGGAGTCAGCCTCCCCTTGCATCGGCTGGTCGAGGCTTGCCGCCTTCCGGCCTCTCACGGTCAGGTAGGGCCCACCGCCAGCGGGCCGTACCGACAGCCCGTAGTGGGGGCATGGCCCTCTCTGCCATGGGTGATGTCATGGGCCGCATAGTAACAGTGCTTCGCCTGACAGGGGTGTCTGTTCGGTATTCTGCACTGTGGCCACGCTCCACCCTGGATTCGAGTGTGGCAAACGGTACTGTAGCCACACCCGTCTCATCGTCTTAATGTGGTGCAAACTTTGAGGGCATGAGGGGCTGCCTGCCAGGAATCGGCCCATCTCATGGCTTTCTTCGGAAGGGCGCCGCCCTCTGGCAGCCGGCAGACGCTACCAGCCGGCCCCGAGAAGGCGGTACTTCATCCTTGAGGTTTGAGGGGCACAACCGGCCCCGATGTCTTGAATCTTCATGGGGAGGAGATGAGGCTACCCATGGTCGTTTACTCCGACATAAATCATACCCAAATTATGGGGGCACCAATCTTTGCTCTGCTTTTGTACATAATAGCATATATAGCCGTGTACAAAATAGAGTTGAATTTAGCTCCTCCATTCCAAAATAATTGTAGTTATAGGATTTTCAACTGTCAAAATTTCAAAAAGAAGCGGATAATTTAATGAGATTTTCAAACATACAACGTCAAATTTAAGGTTGTCTATTTAGGTCAATCCTCAAAGTTCAAGAGTACTCTAAATGTGAATGCTTCTGTTTCAAAATTTCGAAAGAAGCACCAAAAGAGCCTCTACTCGCTCGAAACCGCATGAGACCAATGTTTGGTAGAAGGAAATTACTTTTCTAAGTCCGACCCGTGAAACCTACCAGCCCGACGTCTAAAGGTCTAAATCGGGGTAGGTTTGTAGCTTCTTCTAGACACCATGCAACCGCCTCCGAAAAACATTCATACACAATGGCCGCCTAAGCACACATGCGCGCGGCTGAAATCGCTCCCGTCCAGTATTTGGGACACCTGGGGTTACCATTCTACCCCCGACCTGCAGTAGGTCCGAAATTTAAGAGGGGGGGCAAAGTTTGTACTTTCCCCAAATTTCAAACAAGCGCATCCCATCTATCCAAAAAAGCCAAAAACAAGCGCGTCCCAGACCGAAACATGGTTCTCCCTTAGCTCGCCCCCCCCCCCCCCCCCCCCCCCCCCCCCCCCCCGTCCGATTCCCCATTCGTATTCTGTGGGCGCCAAAACTACCTCTCCACCAGTCGTGAAACCCCGGCGTCCTCCGTCCACCACCCCATCCCACCCATCAACCGCCGCCCTCCACCATCACACCGGAGCCGATACCCCGACATCGTCGTCCACCGCAACCTCAACCGCAACACCCTCCACGGCTAGTAGTTGAAGCCGAGGCCGAGCTGTCTGTACCCAAGCCAGTTCAACCACGCCGTCCTGCGCCTCACCGCTGCCGCTCCAACTTCGCCACCGTCCACCGCACCGGAGCTGTTCCTTCTACGCCATCCTTCGCTGCCTCGGATCTGCTTCCCCTCCGCTGACAGACGGCTACGACAACACGATCAACAATTTGGCCATGGGTTCATCCAAGGCTGCACCCTCCTCCAAAACATCGGTTCCCCGGCAAAAAAGAAGAACATCGCTGCGACATATGAAGGACACAACACTGGCAACCGGAAATGGTACTCCTCTTCCCTTGTTCGTGCAAATCGTACATGTCTGCTTGTGCGGTATTCATCCCACAGAAGACACTAGTTGACTGCTTCTTCTTGATACTAGATGTTCCTAGTAACTCGCGATGCACAAGGTTTCTCCTCATATACTATTTCACCTTAGCTAGAGGTCTGTCGCCCCCTGGATTTCAATTCTTGGTTAGTTGATTCCCAATTAAAGGAAGCATTCCCCGGCGTAACAGGTGCTAGTCTGCCTATTACGCCAGGGGAAGCAGCACCTCTGTGTTTATCTTAGGGGCGTGTGGGGCCTAGAGCTGTTGGCGTCCGATCTGGAGGTCGGCCGGGATTAAAGGGATGGCCTGGGGGCGCTGCCAAGAACGGCGGTAGTGTGAGGTCGAGGGGAGAATGGGGCGGCGGAGGCAGGGATCTACGCCAGTGGTCGCTGGCGGTTCAAGAAAGATCATCAACAGTGACTAGCGGGAGGTAGACGAAGGCCATCTGCCCGTTCTTTATAGATCGGACGATTCATAAAAAAATCGACTGGCCTATTTATTTTCAGTCAACTGTTATTTTGATAGGACCACATGTGGCGGTGTGCTGGAGGAGTACCTGCATTTCCCAGTCATCCCTGTGCTCATATATTACAAAATCATACGGAGTAGAATCTAATTTTGTTTGCCATGCAATGTTGTGAGCTATCATATGTCTCCTTTCATTTATTTTTCAGCCACCTGCTATCTGCTACTTTTACAATGCATTAGTTCTGCACACACTTCACCCATACTCTCACTATTGTGTTTTTATGCAAGGGTATTTCAGACTCTGTTGCCTTGACAGAAGCAGAAAAGAAAAGAGAGAAGTCGCTCTAGCGTGGTACGCGGCTAGGCCAGACACGTTTCATCCTTATAAAGGGTGCAGTGTCAACGGATGGAGACGGTAATCGTAGCTCTGGAGTTGATGACCTCGCTCGCCATGAACCAGCATCCCAGGTGCTTGCTTTAACTTCGCGGTGTCATATGTGGTTGCATGTTGCATATGGTGTCTAGCTTGTATTCGAAAGGCCGAAGTTGGTCTTTATTAAGATAAGGAAGGATATTTTTTACATGAACCACCATCCTGGGAGCACCAGAAGATAAATAGCTAGTCAGGGCACTAGCCGAGCCAGTGACAAGCCCAACACAGACAGACATAACCTTGAAGCCAACTAAAAAGCCACGATGGTGGTGAAGCAGCCCGCCTCCCACCAGGCTCTCAGGTCCTCGATGATCATGCTCACCACTCCAGCCGGATGTCTAGCTTGTATTGCTTCCAATTTGGTAAACTGCATCTGCTTAGCTTACACATTATACCTTTGAATATGACATGTCTTCCTGTTTTTGGTACATACTAGTACGTTTGTCTATTAACCATGTTCTTACATCAAACTAATGTTCTTGTGTATCCTTCATCAATCACTTATGATGAGACAGTCACCCTAGCGGCTTACTTTGAGCAAAGATTCTCTTTTCAAGAATGCAGTGTCAACCTCCCCACATGATTCTCAAGAAATAGCAAGGCTAGATGAGGATAGTGAATGTAGCTCTGTAGTTGATGACCGCATTTCCCCTACACTAGCATCGCATGTGCTTTCTCTAACTTGGCAGTGTGATATGTGGTTGCATGTTGCATATGGTGTCTAGACTGTAATTTTTCCAATCCGGTTAAATTGCACGTGCTATTCTGCTTAGTTTATACATTATACCTGTTACTGTGACATGCCTTCCCGTTTTTAGTACATAGTACATCTGTCTATTAAGCATGTCCTTACATAAAACTATTGTTTTTTTGTACCCCGCATGAATCAATATGACGAGACACCTTTAGTATATGCAGTGCCATATTAGTTGCATCTTTCATATGATTTATAGCATGCGCTGCTTCTAATTTGTTGAAACGCCATTTATGATGGGACGCTTTTAACTTGACAGAGTCATGTTGGTTGCATCTTTCATGTGGTGTCTAGCTTGCATTGCTTCTTATTTGTTGAAATGGCTTCTGCTTAGTTTACACAAACAGTTGTGAATATGCTATGCCGTCCTATTTTTCATACATATTCCATCCCGGTATCATTTGTTTGCCTTACATCAAAGTAGTGATTGTCAGTACCATGCACGAATGAGTTCTAAAGAGTGAATTTTATTGCTTTTTCTTGTCGGTTTTACTTGACAATTCAAAATCAATAAAGCGGAAGGCAAATAGCAAGGCAGTAGATATATGTGCTCCTTCCAAACAGAGGGCCTCTACAGATTCTACTCTGCCACCCCCCCAAGAAGATTTGCAAGACAACACATGCATAGACACTCAACGTAGTTGTGTTGATGATGTGCACGTCTCCCCTAGTGCACCATCACAGGTGCTCCCTCTAACTTTGCACTTTTATATGTGGTTGCATGTTACGTATGATGTCTAGCTTGTATTGCTTCTAACTTTGTTGAATTTCATCTGCTTACTTTACACATTATACTTGTGAATAAGACACGTGTTCCTGTTTCTAGAACATACAATATCTGTCTGTCACACCATGTTCTTACATCAAAGTACTACTGTTGTGTAACCTGCAACAATCACTTATCATAAGACACGTTTGACTTGGGAGTGTGATATAGGTTACATCTCTCATTCTTTTCTAGCTTGTAGTACTTCTAATTTATTGAAATGGCACTTATGACGAGACAGATTTAACTTGGTAGAGTGATATTCGTTGCATCTTTCATATGGTGTCTAGCTTCCATTGCTTCTAATTTATTGAAATGCCTTCTCCTTAGTTTACACATCATAAGCTGTGAATATGCAATGATGTGAATATGCAATGGCACTAATGACGAGAGACCTTTAACTTGGTAGTGTGATGTTGTTTGCATCTTGCATATGATTTATTTCTTGTACTGCTTCACATTTGTTTAAACGCCATTTATGACGAGACACTGTTAACTTGGCAGAGCAATATTCGTAGAATCTTTCATATGGTGTCTACCTTACATTACATTGCTTCTAATTTAGTGAAATGTCTTCTGCTTAGTTTACACATCATAGTTCTGGTTATCTCATGCCATCATGTTTTTCGTACATATTACATCCTCCTATCATGTGGTTGTCTAACATCAAAGTTCAGTTCGTCTGTATCACGCGTCAATTTGTTCTCAAGAACTAAATTGTTATTTGTTTTTCTTGTCGGCTTGACTTAACATGGCACAGAGAAAGAGGAAGGAACACAGAATGACAGGGAAAAGGAAGCGGAAGAATCCTGCAGATTCTGCTGGTACTGATGGTGCAATAGAAGGTCAAAGGCAAGCGGAAAATTGTACAAACAGGGTATCCCGTGCTACGCAAGCTACAGAACAAGCCAAACAGAAACCAATAGCTGCCACCAAACAAGTAGAGACAGCCCTAGTTGTTGCAACACCTTCCACAGTACCACCAGCTACACGAGCTACTCATTGGTCAACTCAGCAAGCAGCACATTCCCAAGCTCCCTTGCCACCTGACACTACTTCCGAAGCACTCTTGACACAATATGAGTTGGCAAGATTAGATGAATTCTGTGAGCTTCAACAGTAAGAAGGTAGTTGCTGGAGTCAAGTTACAGTCGCATGCTTCTTTATATGTAGTCTCATATTTTGATGTACACTAACACTTCCTATGTTCGTTGTTGGACTAGCACCTAGGCGCAAGAGGAAACAAATATCAGGGATAATGTTCGATAGGTTAACTAAATCTAGAGGAGGAAGAATGGAGATCCATTTTGAGGCAGGTTTAAAAAGACCACGTGATGGTACAGAGATAGCCAAGTTAGTATCAGAGGTAGCTATTGCCGTTAGGTGTCATGTACGTATCCTCCCAGCATGGATTAAGTACAGGAATGACAAAGACGAAACCCAGTTCAACACCTTCCTCGACCATTTATCTATAAGTATGGTCATGTATGGAAACTAGTAATATCGTCTTGCTTTGTCCCATACTTTCTAGGTTGCTGGTAATAAGACTCCCATAATTTTCAAAAGATGAGGTTCAAGTTGGATAACCAAGATGATGCAACCAGACAAGCTTGCACCCATGTTTTCAAGTCTGCTCTGCGATAGTATCGGTATAACTTGAGGAAAACTCACTTTGAAGGCAAGGCTAACAGTGAACTTGCCCAAACATCTCCAGTGGAAAATATATTGGATGAAGACTGGAGAGGCCTCGTTAAACACTGGTCTGATCCAAAGTATCATGTACATTGTATATATGTGATCAGATCACATGTTCAAGTCCTATTTACGCATGTGCCTCACAAATCTATCTTCTTGTAGATGAATTGTTCAAAGAACAAGGCCAACCGTATGAAAGTGAAATTCAAACAGATGACAGGATCTCGTAGCTATATTGCACACTGCGAGGCTCTTGTAATTAGCTATTGTTTCACTCTTTTCGTTGTACCATATTATCATATCTATATTGACTTGTTCCAAATGCAGAGGAAAGCCCGCAAGGACCAAAAAGTACCTGAACCAAATGTTGTGGAAATCTTCAAGGACTGTCACACCAGCAGGACGAAGGGTGCATGACTACACCAGTCAAAACCATCGTTGTAAGTCCTTAATCCTCATGCCTTTTAACTACTACTTACTCTGACTTGTGCCTTGAACTGCATGGTTTGTAGCCAATGTCTATTACTACTTTCAATTTTATACACAATTGTCTTAGCGTATCATTGCACCTTACAAGGTTTAAAAGGGAGGAGTGATGTTCCTTTGATCTTGATCTATAATCTAGTTCTGTGCTGGACTTGCCCACACAATGTTACAATTGCCTGTTTGTCTGTTCTCAGTTGTTTTGTGATGACTGATTTCATACTATGCTTACCGTATTATAAACTTTGTCTCTTTATCCTTAGATGTCAATACAATGTGAAGAAATAGACAATACATTAGCCATGATTCATGGTCATATGTTTGGAACCTGGTTTTATTATGTACTTTGCAGTAAAATACAACTAATATTTTACATGGATTCACCAGAATAAGTTTTGTATATAGACCAAAGATATTTTGTTTGGTTTTGCTGCCTCCTTAATAACTTCTGTTCTAGTACTACTAACATAAAAACTCAACTCTTCAGCAACCTACGGAAAAAGGTGGAACCGCCACCTTCTGCAGGTGGCGAGGCAACTATAACCGCAATGTCAGCTCCTGTTGCAGTGGGTCAGTATCTGTCCACTAACAGTGCCAAAAGCGCATTCCTGCGTAATATTGGGTTGGTTGTTAAGGCAATCTCGTCCAAATTGCCTCATGCTCAACATATGCAAGCTCAAAACAATGTTATATCTGTGCTCCAGACACAAGTCCATTCCCTAACACAGACCCTTTGTGAAACAAGGACAGACATTGTTCGATGTCGTCAAGATATGCATGGTTTTGAAACCAAACTATCATACATTTGCTATGTTGTTCCGGAGCCTAGGAGAAATGAAGGCGAAGGTTATGGTGTTCCATCGGATAATACAACTTGAAAACATAACAGTCAGGATAAATGAACTGACCTTCTGAACTTCTGGTGGTGCATTTATCTGCCAGACTGTTAACTTTTATGCCAACTTTTTGTTTTATAATTGTAATTTTGTTTTGTTGCGATACAAAATTTGTTCTTAATGGGCAGCCACCGGCTGAAGAAAACAGGAAGCCATTTTTGTATAGTGTAGGGTGTTCCCTATATTTGCACTGGTGGCGATCTTTGATGCCCAGTGGATGTAATTTGTGCAATCACCTTAATAACCTAGCGTTAGTTTCGGGCTTATTTATTTCCTAGTCTACTTTTTCCCTTGTTTGCTAGTGGCCGCAATAATCATGGGCCATATATGTTGGGGAACACAATAATTTCAAAAAAATTCCTATGCACACGCAAGATCATGGTGGTGCATCGCAACGAGAGGGGAGAGTGTCGTCCATGTACCCTCGTAGACCATAAGCGGAAGCGTTATGAGAACGCGGTTGATGTAGTCGTACGTCTTCACGATACGACCGATCCAAGTACCGAACGTACGGCACATCCGAGTTCAGCACATGTTCATCTTGGTGACGTCCCATGAACTCCGATACAGCAGAGCTTCGAGGGAGAGTTCCGTCAGCACGACGACGTGATGACGGTGATGATGTTGCTACTGACGCAGGGCTTCGCATAAGCACCGCTACGATATGATCGAGGTGGATTATGGTGGAGGGGGGGCACCGCACACGGCTTGGAACAATCAACTTCTGTGTCCTAGGGTGCCCCATGCCCCCGTATATAAAGGAGCAAGGGGAGAGGTCGGCCGGCCCTTGCAGGGCGCGCCAAGAGGAGGAGTCCTCCTCCTAGTAGGAGTAGGACTCCCCTTTCCTACTCCTACTAGGAGGGGGAAAGGAAGGAGGAGAGGGGGAAGGAAAGGGGGGCGCTGCCACCCCCTTCCCTAGTACAATTCGGACCAGAGGGGAGGGGGCGCGCGGCCTGCCCTGGCTGGCCCTCTCTCTCCACTAAGGCCCATGTGTCCCATTACTTCTCCCGAGGGGGTTCCTGTAACCCTCCGACACTCCAGTTTTCTCCGAAATCACCCGGAACACTTTCGGTATCCGAATATAGTCGTCCAATATATCAATCTTCATGTCTCGACCATTTTGAGACTCCTCGTCATGTCTGTGATCACATCCGGGACTCTGAACTACCTTCGGTACATCAAATCAAATAAACTCATAATACCGATCGTCACCAAACGTTAAGCGTGCGGACCCTACGGGTTCGAGAACTATGTAGACATGACCGAGACACGTCTCTGGTCAATAACCAATAGCGGAACCTGGATGCTCATATTGGCTCCTACATATTCTACGAAGATCTTTATCGGTCAAACCACATAACAACATACGTTGTTCCCTTTGTCATCGGTATGTTACTTGCCCGAGATTCGATAGTCGGTATCTCAATACCTAGCTCAATCTCATTACCGGCAAGACTCTTTACTCATTTTGTAATGCATCATCCTACAACTAACTCATTAGTCACAATGCTTGCAAGTCTTATAGTGATGTGCATTACCGAGAGGACCCAGAGATACCTCGATACACGGAGTGACAAATCCTAATCTCAATCTATGCCAACTCAACAAACACCATCGGAGACACCTATAGAGCATCTTTATAATCACCCAGTTACGTTGTGATGTTTGATAGCACACAAGGTGTTCCTCTGGTATTCGGGAGTTGCATAATCTCATAGTCAGAGGAACATGTATACGTCATGAAGAAAGCAGTAGCAACAAACTAAACGATCATTGTGCTAAGCTAACGGAATGGGTCAAGTCAATCACATCATTCCTAATGATGTGATCTCGTTAATCAAATGGCAACTCATGTCTATGGCTAGGAAACTTAACCATCTTTGATTCAACGAACTAGTCAAGTAGAGGCATACTAGTGACACTTAGTTTGTCTATGTATTCACACACGTACTAAGTTTCTGGTTAATACAATTCTAGCATGAATAATAAACATTTATCATGATATAAGGAAATAAATAATAACTTTATTATTGCCTCTAGGGCATATTTCCTTCAGTCTCCCACTTGCACTAGAGCCAATAATCTAGTTCACATCGTCATGTGATTTAACATCAATAGTTCACATCTTTATGTGATTAGTTCACATCTCCATGTGACTAACACCCAAAGGGTTTACTAGAGTCAATAATCTAGTTCACATCACTATGTTATTAATACCCAAAGAGTGATCATGTTTTGCTTATGAGAGAAGTTTAGTCTATGGGCCTGCAACATTCAGATCCATATGTATTTTGCAAATTTCTATGTCTACAATGCTCTGCACGGAGATACTCTAGCTAATCGCTCCCATTTTCAATATGTATCGAGATTGAGACTTAGAGTCATCTAGATCGATGTAAAAAGCTTGCATCGACGTAACTCTTTACGACAAACTCTTTTATCACCTCCATAACCGAGAAATATTTCCTTAGTCCTCTAAGGATAATTTTGACCGCTGTCCAGTGATCTACTCCTAGATCACTATTGTACTCCCTTGCCAGAATCATGCTAAGGTATACAATAGGATTGGTAAATAGCATAACATACTTTATAGAACCTATGATTGAGGCATAGGGAATGACTTTTCATTCTCTTTCTATTTTCTGCTGTGGTCGGGTTTTGAGTCTTTACTCAACTTCACACCTTGCAACACAGGCAAGAACTCCTTCTTTGACTATTCCATATTGAACTACTTCAAAATCTTATCAACGTATGTACTCATTGAAAAAACTTATCAAGCGTCTTGATCTATCTCTATAGCTCTTGATGCTCAATGTGTAAGCAGCTTCATCGAGATCTTTATTTGAAAAAATCCTTTCAAATACACCTTTATGCTTTCCAGAAAATTATACATTATTTCCGATCAACAATATGTCATTCACACATACTTATCAGAAATGATGTAGTGCTCCCACTCACTTTCTTGTAAATACAAGCTTCACCGCAAGTCTGTATAAAACCATATGCTTTGATCACTTTGTCAAAGAATGTATTCCAACTCCGAGATGCTTGCACCAGTCCATAGATGGATCGCTGGAGCTTGCTCACTTTGTTAGCACCTTTAGGATCAACAAAACCTTCTAGTTGCATGATATACAACTCTTCTTTAAGAAATCCATTAAGGAATGCAGTTTTTGACATCCATTTGTGAGATTTCATAAAATGTGGCAACTGCTAACATGATTTGGACAGACTTTTAAGCATCGATACAAGTGAGAAAATCTCATCATAGTCAACACCTTGAACTTGTCGAAAACATTTTTGCGACAATTCAAGCTTTGTAGATAGTAACACTACTATCAGTGTCCGTATTCCTCTTGAAGATCCATTTATTTTCTATGGCTTGCCAATCATTGGGCAAGTCAATCAAAGTCCATACTTTGTTCTTTATACATGGATTCCATCTCATATTTCATGGCCTTAAGCCATTTCGCAGAATCTGGGCTCATCATCGCTTCCTCATAGTTTGTAGGTTCGTCATGGTCTACTAACATGACTTCCAGAAGGATTATCGTACCACTCTGGTGTGGACCATACTCTGGTTGTCCTACGAGGTTTGGTAGTAACTTGATCTGAATTTTCATGATCATCGTCATTAGCTTCCTCACTAATTGTCGTAGAAATCACTAGAACTGATTTCTGTGATGAACTACTTTCCAATTCAGGAGAAGGTACAATTACCTCATCAAGTTCTACATTCCTCCCACTCACTTCTTTCGAGAGAAACTTCTTCTCTATAAAGGATCCACTCTTAGCAATGAATGTCTTGCCTTCGGATCTGTGATAGAAGGTGTACCCAGCTGTCTCCTTTGGGTATCCTATGAAGACACATTTCTCCGATTTGGGTTTGAGCTTATCAGGATGAAACTTTTCACATAAGCATCGCAACCCCGAACTTTAAGAAACGACAACTTTGGTTTCTTGCCAAACCACAGTTCATATGGTGTCGTCTCAGTGGATTTAGATGGTGCCCTATTTAACGTGAATGCATCTTTCTCTAATGCATAACCCCAAAATGATAGTGGTAAATCGGTAAGAAACATCATAGATTGCACCATATCTAATAAAGTACGGTTATGATGTTCGGACA